>NW_021822422.1:0-27608 GCF_901001165.1 Salmo trutta | reverse complement strand
AGATGAGATTGGATTAATATTATGGGATAGTTTCATTCATACAGGTGAGATATGGATTAATATTATGGGATAGTCTTCATTCATACAGGTGAGATGTAGGTAATATTATGGGATAGTTTCATTCATACAGGTGAGATGTAGGTAATATTATGGGATAGTTTTCATTCATACAGGTGAGATGTAGGTAATATTATGGGATAGTCCTTCATTCATACAGGTGAAATGTGATTTATATATTGGATAGTCTTCATTCATACAGGGAGATGTGGATTAATATTATGGGATAGTTTTTGCATTCATACAGGTGAGATGGGATTAATATTAGGGGATAGTTTTCATTCATACAGGTGAGATGAGTAATATATGGGATAGTCTTCATTCATACAGGTGAGATGTAGGTAATATATGGAGAGTGTCATTCATACAGGTAGATGTGGATTATATTATGGGATAGTTTTCATTCATACAGGTGAGATGTAGGTAATATTAGGGATAGTCTTCATTCATACAGGTGAGATGTGGATTAATATTATGGGATAGTCTTCATTCATACAGATGAGATGTGGATTAATATTATGGGATAGTTTTCATTCATACAGGTGAGATATGGATTAATATTATGGGATAGTCTTCATTCATACAGGTGAGATGTAGGTAATATTATGGGATGTTTCATTCATACAGGTGAGATGTAGGTAATATTATGGGATAGTTTTCATTCATCAGGTGAGATGTAGGTAATATTATGGATAGTCTTCATTCATACAGGTGAAATGTGGATTAATATTATTGGATAGTCTTCATTCATACAGGTGAGATGTAGGTAATATTATGGGATAGTCTTCATTCATACAGGTGAGATGTAGGAAATATATGGGTAGTCTTTCATTCATACAGGTGAGATGTAGGTAATATTATGGGGATAGTTTTCATTCATACAGGTGAGAAGTGGATTAATATTATGGGATAGTCTTCATTCACACAGGTGAGATGTGGATTAATATTATGGGATAGTCTTCATTCATACAGGTGAGATGTGTATTAATTTTATGGGATAGTTTCATTCATACAGGTGAGATGTGGATTAATATTATGGGATAGTTTTCATTCATACAGGTGAGATGTAGGTAATATTATGGGATAGTCTTCATTCATACAGGTGAGATGTAGGTAATATTATGGGATAGTTTTCATTCATACAGGTGAGATGTGGATTAATATTATGGGATAGTTTTCATTCATACAGGTGAGATGTAGGTAATATTATGGGATAGTCTTCATTCATACAGGTGAGATGTGGATTAATATTATGGGATAGTCTTCATTCATACAGATGAGATGTGGATTAATATTATGGGATAGTCTTCATTCATACAGGTGAGATGTGGATTAATATTATGGGATAGTTTTCATTCATACAGGTGAGATATGGATTAATATTATGGGATAGTCTTCATTCATACAGGTGAGATGTAGGTAATATTATGGGATAGTTTTCATTCATACAGGTGAGATGTAGGTAATATTATGGGATAGTTTTCATTCATACAGGTGAGATGTAGGTAATATTATGGGATAGTCTTCATTCATACAGGTGAAATGTGGATTAATATTATTGGATAGTCTTCATTCATACAGGTGAGATGTAGGTAATATTATGGGATAGTCTTCATTCATACAGGTGAGATGTGGATTAATATTATGGGATAGTCTTCATTCACACAGGTGAGATGTGGATTAATATTATGGGATAGTCTTCATTCATACAGGTGAGATGTGGATTAATATTATGGGATAGTTTTCATTCATACAGGTGAGATGTAGGTAATATTATGGGATAGTCTTCATTCATACAGGTGAGATGTGGATTAATATTATGGGATAGTCTTCATTCACACAGGTGAGATGTGGATTAATATTATGGGATAGTCTTCATTCATACAGGTGAGATGTAGGTAATATTATGGGATAGTTTTCATTCATACAGGTGAGATGTAGGTAATATTATGGGATAGTCTTCATTCATACAGGTGAGATGTAGGTAATATTATGGGATAGTCTTCATTCATACAGGTGAGATGTGGATTAATATTATGGGATAGTCTTCATTCATACAGGTGAGATGTAGGTAATATTATGGGATAGTCTTCATTCATACAGGTGAGATGTAGGTAATATTATGGGATAGTCTTCATTCATACAGGTGAGATGTGGATTAATATTATGGGATAGTCTTCATTCATACAGATGAGATGTGGATTAATATTATGGGATAGTCTTCATTCATACAGGTGAGATGTGGATTAATATTATGGGATAGTTTTCATTCATACAGGTGAGATATGGATTAATATTATGGGATAGTCTTCATTCATACAGGTGAGATGTAGGTAATATTATGGGATAGTTTTCATTCATACAGGTGAGATGTAGGTAATATTATGGGATAGTTTTCATTCATACAGGTGAGATGTAGGTAATATTATGGGATAGTCTTCATTCATACAGGTGAAATGTGGATTAATATTATTGGATAGTCTTCATTCATACAGGTGAGATGTAGGTAATATTATGGGATAGTCTTCATTCATACAGGTGAGATGTAGGTAATATTATGGGATAGTCTTCATTCATACAGGTGAGATGTAGGTAATATTATGGGATAGTTTTCATTCATACAGGTGAGAAGTGGATTAATATTATGGGATAGTCTTCATTCATACAGGTGAGATGTGGATTAATATTATGGGATAGTTTTCATTCATACAGGTGAGATGTGGATTAATATTATGGGATAGTTTTCATTCATACAGGTGAGATGTAGGTAATATTATGGGATAGTCTTCATTCATACAGGTGAGATGTAGGTAATATTATGGGATAGTTTTCATTCATACAGGTGAGATGTGGATTAATATTATGGGATAGTCTTCATTCATACAGGTGAGATGTAGGTCATATTATGGGATAGTCTTCATTCATACAGGTGAGATGTAGGTAATATTATGGGATAGTCTTCATTCATACAGGTGAGATGTTGGTAATATTATGGGATAGTTTTCATTCATACATGTGAGATGTAGGTAATATTATGGGATAGTCTTCATTCATACAGGTGAGATGTAGGTAATATTATGGGATAGTCTTTATTCATACAGGTGAGATTTAGGTAATATTATGGGATAGTCTTCATTCATACAGGTGAGATTTAGGTAATATTATGGGATAGTTTTCATTCATACAGGTGAGATGTTGGTAATATTATGGGATAGTTTTCATTCATACAGGTGAGATGTAGGTAATATTATGGGATAGTCTTCATTCATACAGGTGAGATGTAGGTAATATTATGGGATAGTCTTCATTCATACAGGTGAGATTTAGGTAATATTATGGGATAGTTTTCATCATACAGGTGAGATGTGGATTAATATTATGGGATAGTCTTCATTCATACAGGTGAGATGTGGATTAATATTATGGGATAGTCTTCATTCATACAGGTGAGATGTGGATTAATATTATGGGATAGTCTTCATTCATACAGGTGAGATGTGGATTAATATTATGGGATAGTCTTCATTCATACAGGTGAGATGTGGATTAATATTATGGGATAGTTTCATTCATACAGGTGAGATGTGGATTAATATTATGGGATAGTCTTCATTCATACAGGTGAGATGTGGATTAATATTATGGGATAGTTTTCATTCATACAGGTGAGATGTGGATTAATATTATGTGATAGTCTTCATTCATACAGGTGAGATGTAGGTAATATTATGGGATAGTTTTCATTCATACAGGTGAGATGTGGATTAATATTATGGGATAGTCTTCATTCATACAGGTGAGATGTAGGTAATATTATGGGATAGTCTTCATTCATACAGGTGAGATGTGGATTAATATTATGGGATAGTCTTCATTCATACAGGTGAGATGTAGGTAATATTATGGGATAGTTTTCATTCATACAGGTGAGATGTAGGTAATATTATGGGATAGTCTTCATTCATACAGGTGAGATGTGGATTAATATTATGGGATAGTCTTCATTCCTAGAGGTGAGATGTAGGTAATATTATGGGATAGTCTTCATTCATACAGGTTAGATGTAGGAAATATTATGGGATAGTCTTCATTCATACAGGTGAGATGTAGGTAATATTATGGGATAGTCTTCATTCCTACAGGTGAGATGTAGGTAATATTATGGGATAGTCTTCATTCATACAGGTGAGATGTAGGTAATATTATGGGATAGTCTTCATTCATACAGGTGAGATGTAGGTCATATTATGGGATAGTCTTCATTCATACAGGTGAGATGTAGGTAATATTATGGGATAGTCTTCATTCATACAGGTGAGATGTTGGTAATATTATTGGATAGTTTTCATTCATACAGGTGAGATGTAGGTAATATTATGGGATAGTCTTCATTCATACAGGTGAGATTTAGGTAATATTATGGGATAGTTTTCATCATACAGGTGAGATGTGGATTAATATTATGGGAGAGTCTTCATTCATACAGGTGAGATGTGGATTAATATTATGGGATAGTTTTCATTCATACAGGTGAGGTGTGGATTAATATTATGGGATAGTCTTCATTCATACAGGTGAGATGTGGATTAATATTATGGAAATAGTTTTCATTCATACAGGTGAGATGTGGATTAATATTATGGGATAGTCTTCATTCATACAGGTGAGATGTGGATTAATATTATGGGATAGTTTTCATTCATACAGGTGAGATGTGGATTAATATTATGGGATAGTCTTCATTCATACAGGTGAGATGTGGATTAATATTATGGGATAGTCTTCATTCATACAGGTGAGATGTAGGTCATATTATGGGATAGTCTTCATTCATACAGGTGAGATGTAGGTAATATTATGGGATAGTCTTCATTCATACAGGTGAGATGTTGGTAATATTATGGGATAGTTTTCATTCATACAGGTGAGATGTAGGTAATATTATGGGATAGTCTTCATTCATACAGGTGAGATGTAGGTAATATTATGGGATAGACTTCATTCATACAGGTAAGATGTGGATTAATATTATGGGATAGTCTTCATTCATACAGGTGAGATGTTGGTAATATTATGGGATAGTTTTCATTCATACAGGTGAGATGTAGGTAATATTATGGGATAGTCTTCATTCATACAGGTGAGATGTAGGTAATATTATGGGATAGTCTTCATTCCTACAGGTGAGATGTAGGTAATATTATGGGATAGTCTTCATTCATACAGGTGAGATGTAGGTAATATTATGGGATAGTCTTCATTCATACAGGTGAGATGTAGGTCATATTATGGGATAGTCTTCATTCATACAGGTGAGATGTAGGTAATATTATGGGATAGTCTTCATTCATACAGGTGAGATGTTGGTAATATTATGGGATAGTTTTCATTCATACAGGTGAGATGTAGGTAATATTATGGGATAGTCTTCATTCATACAGGTGAGATGTAGGTAATATTATGGGATAGTCTTCATTCATACAGGTGAGATGTGGATTAATATTATGGGATAGTCTTCATTCATACAGGTGAGATTTAGGTAATATTATGGGATAGTTTTCATTCATACAGGTGAGATGTTGGTAATATTATGGGATAGTTTTCATTCATACAGGTGAGATGTAGGTAATATTATGGGATAGTCTTCATTCATACAGGTGAGATGTAGGTAATATTATGGGATAGTCTTCATTCATACAGGTGAGATTTAGGTAATATTATGGGATAGTTTTCATCATACAGGTGAGATGTGGATTAATATTATGGGATAGTCTTCATTCATACAGGTGAGATGTGGATTAATATTATGGGATAGTTTTCATTCATACAGGTGAGGTGTGGATTAATATTATGGGATAGTCTTCATTCATACAGTTGAGATGTGGATTAATATTATGGAAATAGTTTTCATTCATACAGGTGAGATGTGGATTAATATTATGGGATAGTCTTCATTCATACAGGTGAGATGTGGATTAATATTATGGGATAGTTTTCATTCATACAGGTGAGATGTGGATTAATATTATGGGATAGTCTTCATTCATACAGGTGAGATGTGGATTAATATTATGGGATAGTCTTCATTCATACAGGTGAGATGTAGGTAATATTATGGGATAGTCTTCATTCATACAGGTGAGATGTAGGTAATATTATGGGATAGTCTTCATTCATACAGGTGAGATGTTGGTAATATTATGGGATAGTTTTCATTCATACAGGTGAGATGTAGGTAATATTATGGGATAGTCTTCATTCATACAGGTGAGATGTAGGTAATATTATGGGATAGACTTCATTCATACAGGTAAGATGTGGATTAATATTATGGGATAGTTTTCATTCATACAGGTGAGATGTGGATTAATATTATGGGATAGTCTTCATTCATACAGGTGAGATGTGGATTAATATTATGGGATAGTTTTCATTCATACAGGTGAGATGTGGATTAATATTATGGGATAGTCTTCATTCATACAGGTGAGATGTGGATTAATATTATGGGATAGTCTTCATTCATACAGGTGAGATGTAGGTCATATTATGGGATAGTCTTCATTCATACAGGTGAGATGTAGGTAATATTATGGGATAGTCTTCATTCATACAGGTGAGATGTTGGTAATATTATGGGATAGTTTTCATTCATACAGGTGAGATGTAGGTAATATTATGGGATAGTCTTCATTCATACAGGTGAGATGTAGGTAATATTATGGGATAGTCTTCATTCATACAGGTGAGATTTAGGTAATATTATGGGATAGTTTTCATCATACAGGTGAGATGTGGATTAATATTATGGGATAGTCTTCATTCATACAGGTGAGATGTGGATTAATATTATGGGATAGTTTTCATTCATACAGGTGAGATGTGGATTAATATTATGGGATAGTCTTCATTCATACAGGTGAGATGTGGATTAATATTATGGGATAGTTTTCATTCATACAGGTGAGATGTGGATTAATATTATGGGATAGTCTTCATTCATACAGGTGAGATGTGGATTAATATTATGGGATAGTTTTCATTCATACAGGTGAGATGTGGATTAATATTATGGGATAGTCTTCATTCATACAGGTGAGATGTAGGTAATATTATGGGATAGTTTTCATTCATACAGGTGAGATGTGGATTAATATTATGGGATAGTCTTCATTCATACAGTTGAGATGTAGGTCATATTATGGGATAGTCTTCATTCATACAGGTGAGATGTGGATTAATATTATGGGATAGTCTTCATTCATACAGGTGAGATGTAGGTAATATTATGGGATAGTTTTCATTCATACAGGTGAGATGTGGATTAATATTATGGGATAGTCTTCATTCATACAGGTGAGATGTGGATTAATATTATGGGATAGTTTTCATTCATACAGGTGAGATGTGGATTAATATTATGGGATAGTTTTCATTCATACAGGTGAGATGTGGATTAATATTATGGGATAGTCTTCATTCATACCGGTTGAGATGTAGGTAATATTATGGGATAGTCTTCATTCATACAGGTGAGATGTAGGTAATATTATGGGATAGTCTTCATTCATACAGGTGAGATGTAGGTAATATTATGGGATAGTTTTCATTCATACAGGTGAGATGTAGGTAATATTATGGGATAGTCTTCATTCATACAGGTGAGATGTGGATTAATATTATGGGATAGTCTTCATTCATACAGGTGAGATGTAGGTAATATTATGGGATAGTTTTCATTCATACAGGTGAGATGTAGGTAATATTATGGGATAGTCTTCATTCATACAGGTGAGATTTAGGTAATATTATGGGATAGTTTTCATCATACAGGTGAGATGTGGATTAATATTATGGGATAGTCTTCATTCATACAGGTGAGATGTGGATTAATATTATGGGATAGTTTTCATTCATACAGGTGAGATGTGGATTAATATTATGGGATAGTCTTCATTCATACAGGTGAGATGTAGGTAATATTATGGGATAGTTTTCATTCATACAGGTGAGATGTGGATTAATATTATGGGATAGTCTTCATTCATACAGGTGAGATGTGGATTAATATTATGGGATAGTCTTCATTCATACAGGTGAGATGTGGATTAATATTATGGGATAGTTTTCATTCATACAGGTGAGATGTGGATTAATATTATGGGATAGTTTTCATTCATACAGGTGAGATGTGGATTAATATTATGGGATAGTCTTCATTCATACAGGTGAGATGTAGGTAATATTATGGGATAGTCTTCATTCATACAGGTGAGATGTAGGTAATATTATGGGATAGTCTTCATTCATACAGGTGAGATGTAGGTAATATTATGGGATAGTCTTCATTCATACAGGTGAGATGTGGATTAATATTATGGGATAGTTTTCATTCATACAGGTGAGATGTGGATTAATATTATGGGATAGTTTTCATTCATACAGGTGAGATGTGGATTAATATTATGGGATAGTCTTCAGTCATACAGGTGAGATGTAGGTAATATTATGGGATAGTCTTCATTCATACAGGTGAGATGTGGATTAATATTATGGAATAGTCTTCATTCATACAGGTGAGATGTAGGTAATATTATGGGATAGTCTTCATTCATACAGGTGAGATGTGGATTAATACTATGGGATAGTTTTCATTCATACAGGTGATATGTGGATTAATATTATGGGATAGTCTTCATTCATACAGGTGAGATGTAGGTAATATTATGGGATAGTCTTCATTCATACAGGTGAGATGTGGATTAATATTATGGGATAGTTTTAATTCATACAGGTCAGATGTAGGTAATATTATGGGACAGTCTTCATTCATACAGGTGAGATGTAGGTAATATTATGGGATAGTTTTCATTCATACAGGTGAGATGTAGGTAATATTATGGGATAGTCTTCATTCATACAGGTGAGATGTGGATTAATATTATGGGATAGTTTTAATTCATACAGGTGAGATGTAGGTAATATTATGGGACAGTCTTCATTCATACAGGTGAGATTTAGGTAATATTATGGGATAGTTTTCATTCATACAGGTGAGATGTAGGTAATATTATGGGATAGTCTTCATTCATACAGGTGAGATTTAGGTAATATTATGGGATAGTTTTCATCATACAGGTGAGATGTGGATTAATATTATGGGATAGTCTTCATTCATACAGGTGAGATGTGGATTAATATTATGGGATAGTTTTCATTCATACAGGTGAGATGTGGATTAATATTATGGGATAGTCTTCATTCATACAGGTGAGATGTAGGTAATATTATGGGATAGTCTTCATTCATACAGGTGAGATGTTGGTAATATTATGGGATAGTTTTCATTCATACAGGTGAGATGTAGGTAATATTATGGGATAGTCTTCATTCATACAGGTGAGATGTAGGTAATATTATGGGATAGTCTTCATTCATACAGGTGAGATGTGGATTAATATTATGGGATAGTCTTCATTCATACAGGTGAGATGTGGATTAATATTATGGGATAGTCTTCATTCATGCAGGCGAGATGTAGGTAATATTATGGGATAGTTTTCATTCATACAGGTGAGATGTTGGTAATATTATGGGATAGTTTTCATTCATACAGGTGAGATGTAGGTAATATTATGGGATAGTCTTCATTCATACAGGTGAGATGTAGGTAATATTATGGGATAGTCTTCATTCATACAGGTGAGATTTAGGTAATATTATGGGATAGTTTTCATTCATACAGGTGAGATGTTGGTAATATTATGGGATAGTTTTCATTCATACAGGTGAGATGTAGGTAATATTATGGGATAGTCTTCATTCATACAGGTGAGATGTGGATTAATATTATGGGATAGTCTTCATTCATACAGGTGAGATGTGGATTAATATTATGGGATAGTCTTCATTCATACAGGTGAGATGTGGATTAATATTATGGGATAGTCTTCATTCATACAGGTGAGATGTGGATTAATATTATGGGATAGTCTTCATTCATACAGGTGAGATGTGGATTAATATTATGGGATAGTCTTCATTCATACAGGTGAGATGTGGATTAATATTATGGGATAGTCTTCATTCATACAGGTGAGATGTGGATTAATATTATGGGATAGTCTTCATTCATACAGGTGAGATGTAGGTAATATTATGGGATAGTCTTCATTCATACAGGTGAGATGTAGGTAATATTATGGGATAGTCTTCATTCCTACAGGTGAGATGTAGGTAATATTATGGGATAGTCTTCATTCATACAGGTGAGATGTAGGTAATATTATGGGATAGTCTTCATTCATACAGGTGAGATGTAGGTAATATTATGGGATAGTCTTCATTCATACAGGTGAGATGTAGGTAATATTATGGGATAGTCTTCATTCATACAGGTGAGATGTGGATTAATATTATGGGATAGTCTTCATTCATACAGGTGAGATGTAGGTAATATTATGGGATAGTTTTCATTCATACAGGTGAGATGTAGGTAATATTATGGGATAGTCTTCATTCATACAGGTGAGATTTAGGTAATATTATGGGATAGTTTTCATCATACAGGTGAGATGTGGATTAATATTATGGGATAGTCTTCATTCATACAGGTGAGATGTGGATTAATATTATGGGATAGTTTTCATTCATACAGGTGAGATGTGGATTAATATTATGGGATAGTCTTCATTCATACAGGTGAGATGTGGATTAATATTATGGGATAGTCTTCATTCATACAGGTGACATGTGGATTAATATTATGGGATAGTTTTCATTCATACAGGTGAGATGTGGATTAATATTATGGGATAGTCTTCATTCATACAGGTGAGATGTAGGTAATATTATGGGATAGTTTTCATTCATACAAGTGAGATGTGGATTAATATTATGGGATAGTCTTCATTCATACAGGTGAGATGTGGATTAATATTATGGGATAGTCTTCATTCATACAGGTGAGATGTGGATTAATATTATGGGATAGTTTTCATTCATACAGGTGAGATGTGGATTAATATTATGGGATAGTTTTTCATTCATACAGGTGAGATGTGGATTAATATTATGGGATAGTCTTCATTCATACAGGTGAGATGTAGGTAATATTATGGGATAGTCTTCATTCATACAGGTGAGATGTAGGTAATATTATGGGATAGTCTTCATTCATACAGGTGAGATGTAGGTAATATTATGGGATAGTCTTTATTCATACAGGTGAGATGTGGATTAATATTATGGGATAGTTTTCATTCATACAGGTGAGATGTGGATTAATATTATGGGATAGTTTTCATTCATACAGGTGAGATGTGGATTAATATTATGGGATAGTCTTCATTCATCCAGGTGAGATGTAGGTAATATTATGGGATAGTCTTCATTCATACAGGTGAGATGTGGATTAATATTATGGAATAGTCTTCATTCATACAGGTGAGATGTAGGTAATATTATGGGATAGTCTTCATTCATACAGGTGAGATGTGGATTAATACTATGGGATAGTTTTCATTCATACAGGTGATATGTGGATTAATATTATGGGATAGTCTTCATACATACAGGTGAGATGTGGATTAATATTATGGGATAGTTTTAATTCATACAGGTGAGATGTAGGTAATATTATGGGACAGTCTTCATTCATACAGGTGAGATGTAGGTAATCTTATGGGATAGTTTTCATTCATACAGGTGAGATGTAGGTAATATTATGGGATAGTCTTCATTCATACAGGTGAGATGTGGATTAATATTATGGGATAGTTTTAATTCATACAGGTGAGATGTAGGTAATATTATGGGACAGTCTTCATTCATACAGGTGAGATTTAGATAATATTATGGGATAGTTTTCATTCATACAGGTGAGATGTAGGTAATATTATGGGATAGTCTTCATTCATACAGGTGAGATTTAGGTAATATTATGGGATAGTTTTCATCATACAGGTGAGATGTGGATTAATATTATGGGATAGTCTTCATTCATACAGGTGAGATGTGGATTAATATTATGGGATAGTTTTCATTCATACAGGTGAGATGTGGATTAATATTATGGGATAGTCTTCATTCATACAGGTGAGATGTGGATTAATATTATGGGATAGTCTTCATTCATACAGGTGACATGTGGATTAATATTATGGGATAGTTTTCATTCATACAGGTGAGATGTGGATTAATATTACGGGATAGTCTTCATTCATACAGGTGAGATGTAGGTAATATTATGGGATAGTTTTCATTCATACAGGTGAGATGTGGATTAATATTATGGGATAGTCTTCATTCATACAGGTGAGATGTGGATTAATATTATGGGATAGTCTTCATTCATACAGGTGAGATGTGGATTAATATTATGGGATAGTTTTCATTCATACAGGTGAGATGTGGATTAATATTATGGGATAGTTTTCATTCATACAGGTGAGATGTGGATTAATATTATGGGATAGTCTTCATTCATACAGGTGAGATGTAGGTAATATTATGGGATAGTCTTCATTCATACAGGTGAGATGTAGGTAATATTATGGCATAGTCTTCATTCATACAGGTGAGATGTAGGTAATATTATGGGATAGTCTTCATTCATACAGGTGAGATGTGGATTAATATTATGGGATAGTTTTCATTCATACAGGTGAGATGTGGATTAATATTATGGGATAGTTTTCATTCATACAGGTGAGATGTGGATTAAATTATGGGATAGTCTTCATTCATACAGGTGAGATGTAGGTAATATTATGGGATAGTCTTCATTCATACAGGTGAGATGTGGATTAATATTATGGAATAGTCTTCATTCATACAGGTGAGATGTAGGTAATATTATGGGATAGTCTTCATTCATACAGGTGAGATGTGGATTATTACTATGGGATAGTTTTCATTCATACAGGTGATATGTGGATTAATATTATGGGATAGTCTTCATTCATACAGGTGAGATGTAGGTAATATTATGGGATAGTCTTCATTCATACAGGTGAGATGTGGATTAATATTATGGGATAGTTTTAATTCATACAGGTGAGATGTAGGTAATATTATGGGACAGTCTTCATTCATACAGGTGAGATGTAGGTAATATTATGGGATAGTTTTCATTCATACAGGTGAGATGTAGGTAATATTATGGGATAGTCTTCATTCATACAGGTGAGATGTGGATTAATATTATGGGATAGTTTTAATTCATACAGGTGAGATGTAGGTAATATTATGGGATAGTTTTCATTCATACAGGTGAGATGTAGGTAATATTATGGGATAGTCTTCATTCATACAGGTGAGATGTAGGTAATATTATGGGATAGTTTTCATTCATACAGGTGAGATGAAGGTTAATAGGTTGGACACCAGTTAGACAGTACTGACATTCTTTTTGATATCACATTTCGACAGATGAGCCACAGCTGTGTCTTTGTGTGTGTATGTGTGCATGCTCATGAACATGTGTGTGTGTGTAAGTGTATGTTTTATTGGCGCACGTGTGTGTATACATAATCTGATTACTTTCAGTTACGTTTAGATTACTTTCCCAATAAGAGGCATTAGAAGAAGACAAAAATGTATGTTACCAATTGAACGACATCTATTGCGGGATAAATCCATGTTTAAGTTTACATAGCGGGCCATATATGGATGTGAAATTTTACTTCATGGGTTGGTTATGTTGTTTTCTTCTAACTTCGCTTTCTACTACAGATAATAGAAAGATTAGGCTATATCTTTACATTTAAAACAAGTCTTGTCAAAATTCCAATAATTCCAATTAATTGAATACCCCTTGATCTTCAAGAATTGGACTTGGATATATGGAAACATAGATTAGCCAAATTGATCATGACCCCAAAATGATGGACCTATTAGCCTACTCTGTTGTTTATCTTAAAGAATGATGTGCTGCTCTCATGGAATGGCATGCTTTGAGCACTAGCGAAAATAGCTATTTGCATGTGAAAAATGTATGCCATTTGCTATAGTCCTATTGTTTAAGTTTTTGTTGGTGACACTTTGATATCTCGATAATTTTCAGCAGTTTAAGTCGATCAAACGGGCTCGAGTTTGAGCATGTGTCTGTTAGGGCTATGGATATATTTTCTAATCAGCACGAATTAGATTGAGCAATAATAGCCCCACTGGTCTTCTTAAATGTAACTTGTTTTTGACAGTACAAAGCACAATACCACAGCAAAGTTTAGAAGGGAGGAACTCCCTCAAACTGTTATTCCATAGGCTGGGATCTGCACTACGCAGCTTTTGCAAGAGCGCATTTTTCACTGGCTGTCCACTGGTCAATGATTGATAGGCAGCTTAAACTTCTTAAATGTAACCATTATTGGGTTAAAATACACATACATTTGTGAAGGGGAGTAAGCACGCAACCCTGAGGGGCCCCCGTGTTTAGGGTCAGCGTGGCAGATGTGTTGTTGCCTACCCTCACCACATGGGCGCGGCCAGTCAGGAAGTCCAGGATCCAGTTGCAGAGGGAGGTGTTTAGTCCCAGGATCCTTAGCTTGGTATTGAGCTTTGAGGGTACTATGGTGTTGAACACTGAGCTGTAGTCAATGAATGGCATTCTCACGTAGGTGTTCCTTTTGTCCAGGTGGGAAAGGGCAGTGTGGAGTGCAATAGAGATTGCATCATCTGTGGATCTGTTAGGGCGGTATGCAAATTGGAGTGGGTTCAGGGTGTCTGGGATGATGAGATGTGTATGCCTGTGTGTGTGTGTCTCAGTGGCGGTAAGTGCTGTTTATGATGAGGGAGGACCATTTATTTTATTAATTCTTAGATCCTTTGATTGGGTGGACAACATGTCAGTTCATGCTGCGAGAGCTCTGATAGGTTGGAGAACATCCTCCGTTAGTTGTCATAATTACTGTGTAAGTCTATGGAAGAGGGTGAGAACCAAGAGCTTCCTAGGTTTTGTATTGAAGTCAATGTACCAAGAGGAGGACGGAAGCTAGCTCTCCTCCGGCTACACCATGTTGCTACCCTACAGATTACTGTTGAGGCTACTGTAGACCTTCAATGCAAAACAGTGTGTTTAAATCAATGATTTGGTGACGTGAATATATTTAGTATAGTTTTATCTAAAAGGGATAACTTTTTAAATGTTTTAACATTTGTATTTTTATGAAATTCACTGAGGAGGATGGTCCTCCCCTTCCTCCTTTAGGGAGCCTCCACTGGTTTGTCTGTCTTTGTGTGTAGGAGTCGAGAGCGGCAGTGCTGGGCCTGTCAGCTGGTGAGCTAAAGTAAACTATTAGTGGTAGGAGAATACTTGGTTTCCTCAGATTTTTGGTAGAAATGCTTCTAATTGCTATGTGGCTGGGGTATGATTACATGATGGCTAATGCACTGACAGAGAATTCACTTGGCTGGGAGTAAGCCAGGAGGCTGCTTAAATGGCTGAATGCCTTTTGGTTAGTCTCCATACTCGAGGGGTGTGTGTGTGTGTGTGTGTGTTTGCATGCGCACACGTGTTATCAGTATAACTCTACGTGGCTCAATCAGTTTCTTGTGGTGGGAAAACTTTCTTCACGTGTTAAACTCAACTGGCACTTATACTGCGCATCTGTCTGTGTGTATGTGTTTGTGTGTGTGTGTGTGTCTGTGTGTGTGTGTCTGTGTGTGTGTCTGTGTTTGTGTCTGTGTGTGTCTGTGTGTGTGTCTGTGTTTGTGTCTGTGTGTGTGTCTGTGTTTGTGTCTGCGTGTGTGTGTGTGTCTGTGTGTGTGTCTGTGTTTGTGTCTGTGTGTGTGTGTGGGTGTGTTTGTGTCTGTGTGTGTGTCTGTGTTTGTGTCTGTGTGTGTGTCTGTGTGTGTGTGTGTGTGTGTGTGTGTGTGTGTGTGTGTGTGTGTGTGTGTGTGTGTGTGTGTGTGTGTGTGTGTGTGTGTGTGTGTGTGTGTGTGTGGGTGGGTGATGGGAGTTTCCCAATGGAAAGAGCATCATGGATACTGTGGTGGAGATGTGATTGAGTAAAAAAAGAGACAGGAAACAGGCAGCTGAGAGGGCAGCTGGTGGGAGTGTATTGGGGTCTTGATTCAGACAAGCCCTTGGGTTCCCACTAGATGGCCAAGCTGCAAAGTAAAAATAGGCTATTTCGTTTGGTTAGGGTTAGGCATAAGGTTAGCATGGTGGTTAAGGTTAGCCTTAGGCATAAGGTTAGCATGGTGGTTAAGGTTAGCCTTAGGCATAAGGTTAGCATGGTGGTTAAAGTTAGCCTTAGGCATAAGGTTAGCATGGTGGTTAAGGTTAGGGTTAGGTTGTATATCCAATGTTAATTGTAGAAGTAGGTGGTGCTTACGACTTTGCTTGGCCAGGTAGTGACGACCATAATCTCAGCCCTTGGTATTCATATCTTCCAACATGCATTTACCCAGTCTCTCTCTTACCTGATAGATAGCCTCTTTCCAGAGCCATGTATTTAGAGAGTTGGGCCAATGAGGTTTCTGCATTATGATGTATTTACATGACACTACAACATTCTATGACAGCCATGTTAGATCTTCATTTACATGACACTACAACATTCTATATAGCCGTATTAGCTCCCCGTTAACATTAAATGAGGAATATTTAAACTATTCTATGTATCTGTCTATGTTCAGACTCTCAAAATAGATGTCTCTGGTCTCATCTTTCAATTATATTCACTCAGCTATAAAGGTGGTCATCGAGGTTCCCTGCTAGATAACAGTATTTACTCAGCTATAAAGGTGGTTATCTAGGTTCCCTGCTAGATAACAGTATTTACTCAGCTATAAAGGTGGTCATCTAGGTTCCCTGCTAGATAACAGTATTTACTCAGCTATAAAGGTGGTTATCTAGTTTCCCTGCTAGATAACAGTATTTACTCAGCTATAAAGGTGGTTATCTAGTTTCCCTGCTAGATAACAGTATTTACTCAGCTATAAAGGTGGTTATCTAGGTTCCCTGCTAGATAACAGTATTTACTCAGCTATAAAGGTGGTTATCTAGTTTCCCTGCTAGATAACAGTATTTACTCAGCTATAAAGGTGGTTATCTAGGTTCCCTGCTAGATAACAGTATTTACTCAGCTATAAAGGTGGTTATCTAGGTTCCCTGCTAGATAACAGTATTTACTCAGCTATAAAGCTGGTCATCTAGGTTCCCTGCTAGATAACAGTATTTACTCAGCTATAAAGGTGGTCATCTAGGTTCCCTGCTAGATAACAGTATTTACTCAGCTATAAAGGTGGTTATCTAGGTTCCCTGCTAGATAATAGTATTTACTCAGCTATAAAGGTGGTTATCTAGGTTCCCTGCTAGATAACAGTATTTACTCAGCTATAAAGGTGGTCATCTAGGTTCCCTGCTAGATAACAGTATTTACTCAGCTATAAAGGTGGTCATCTAGGTTCCCTGCTAGATAACAGTATTTACTCAGCTATAAAGGTGGTTATCTAGGTTCCCTGCTAGATAACAGTATTTACTCAGCTATAAGGTGGTCATCGAGGTTCCCTGCTAGATAACAGTATTTACTCAGCTATAAAGGTGGTAATCGAGGTTCCCTGCTAGATATCAGTATTTACTCAGCTATAAAGGTGGTTATCGAGGTTCCCTGCTAGGTAACAGTATTTACTCAGCTATAAAGGTGGTTATCTAGGTTCCCTGCTAGATAACAGTATTTACTCAGCTATAAAGGTTGTTATCTAGGTTCCCTGCTAGATAACAGTATTTACTCATCTATAAAGGTGGCCATCTAGGTTCCCTGCTAGATAACAGTATTTACTCAGCTATAAAGGTGGATATCTAGGTTCCATGCTAGATAACAGTATTTACTCAGCTTTAAAGGTGGTTATCTAGGTTCCCTACTAGATAACAGTATTTACTCAGCTATAAAGGTGGTCATCTAGGTTCCCTGCTAGATAACAGTATTTACTCAGCTATAAAGGTGGTTATCTAGGTTCCCTGCTAGATAACAGTATTTACTCAGCTATAAAGGTGGTCATCTAGGTTCCCTGCTAGATAACAGTATTTACTCAGCTATAAAGGTGGTTATCTAGGTTCCCTGCTAGATAACAGTATTTACTCAGCTATAAAGGTGGTCATCGAGGTTCCCTGCTAGATAACAGTATTTACTCAGCTATAAAGGTGGTCATCGAGGTTCCCTGCTAGATAACAGTATTTACTCAGCTATAAAGGTGGTTATCTAGGTTCCCTACTAGATAACAGTATTTACTCAGCTATAAAGGTGGCCATCTAGGTTCCCTACTAGATAACAGTATTTACTCAGCTATAAAGGTGGTCATCGAGGTTCCCTGCTAGATAACAGTATTTACTCAGCTATAAAGGTGGTTATCTAGGTTCCCTGCTAGATAACAGTATATACTCAGCTATAAAGGTGGTCATCGAGGTTCCCTGCTAGATAACAGTATTTACTCAGCTATAAAGGTGGTCATCGAGGTTCCCTGCTAGATAACAGTATTTACTCAGCTATAAAGGTGGTTATCTAGTTTCCCTGCTAGATAACAGTATTTACTCAGCTATAAAGGTGGTTATCTAGGTTCCCTGCTAGATAACAGTATTTACTCAGCTATAAAGGTGGTTATCTAGGTTCCCTGCTAGATAACAGTATTTACTCAGCTATAAAGCTGGTCAGCTAGGTTCCCTGCTAGATAACAGTATTTACTCAGCTATAAAGGTGGTTATCTAGGTTCCCTGCTAGATAACAGTATTTACTCAGCTATAAAGGTGGTTATCTAGGTTCCCTGCTAGATAACAGTATTTACTCAGCTATAAAGGTGGTTATCTAGGTTCCCTGCTAGATAACAGTATTTACTCAGCTATAAAGGTGGTCATCTAGGTTCCCTGCTAGATAACAGTATTTACTCAGCTATAAAGGTGGTTATCTAGGTTCCCTGCTAGATAACAGTATTTACTCAGCTATAAAGGTGGTCATCGAGGTTCCCTGCTAGATAACAGTATTTACTCAGCTATAAAGGTGGTCATCGAGGTTCCCTGCTAGATATCAGTATTTACTCAGCTATAAAGGTGGTTATCGAGGTTCCCTGCTAGGTAACAGTATTTTCTCAGCTATAAAGGTGGTTATCTAGGGTCCCTGCTAGATAACAGTATTTACTCAGCTATAAAGGTTGTTATCTAGGTTCCCTGCTAGATAACAATATTTACTCAGCTATAAAGGTGGCCATCTAGGTTCCCTGCTAGATAACAGTATTTACTCAGCTATAAAGGTGGATATCTAGGTTCCATGCTAGATAACAGTATTTACTCAGCTTTAAAGGTGGTTATCTAGGTTCCCTACTAGATAACAGTATTTACTCAGCTATAAAGGTGGCCATCTAGGTTCCCTGCTAGATAACAGTATTTACTCAGCTATAAAGGTGGTTATCTAGGTTCCCTGCTAGATAACAGTATTTACTCAGCTATAAAGGTGGTCATCTAGGTTCCCTGCTAGATAACAGTATTTACTGAGCTATAAAGGTGGTTATCTAGGTTCCCTGCTAGATAACAGTATTTACTCAGCTATAAAGGTGGTCATCGAGGTTCCCTGCTAGATAACAGTATTTACTCAGCTATAAAGGTGGTCATCGAGGTTCCCTGCTAGATAACAGTATTTACTCAGCTATAAAGGTGGTTATCTAGGTTCCCTACTAGATAACAGTATTTACTCAGCTATAAAGGTGGTTATCTAGGTTCCCTGCTAGATAACAGTATTTACTCAGCTATAAAGGTGGTCATCGAGGTTCCCTGCTAGATAACAGTATTTACTCAGCTATAAAGGTGGTTATCTAGGTTCCCTACTAGATAACAGTATTTACTCAGCTATAAAGGTGGCCATCTAGGTTCCCTACTAGATAACAGTATTTACTCAGCTATAAAGGTGGTCTTCGAGGTTCCCTGCTAGATAACAGTATTTACTCAGCTATAAAGCTGGTCATCTAGGTTCCCTGCTAGATAACAGTATTTACTCAGCTATAAAGGTGGTTATCTAGGTTCCCTGCTAGATAATAGTATTTACTCAGCTATAAAGGTGGTTATCTAGGTTCCCTGCTAGATAACAGTATTTACTCAGCTATAAAGGTGGTTATCTAGGTTCCCTGCTAGATAACAGTATTTACTCAGCTATAAAGCTGGTCATCTAGGTTCCCTGCTAGATAACAGTATTTACTCAGCTATAAAGGTGGTCATCTAGGTTCCCTGCTAGATAACAGTATTTACTCAGCTATAAAGGTGGTTATCTAGGTTCCCTGCTAGATAATAGTATTTACTCAGCTATAAAGGTGGTTATCTAGGTTCCCTGCTAGATAACAGTATTTACTCAGCTATAAAGGTGGTCATCTAGGTTCCCTGCTAGATAACAGTATTTACTCAGCTATAAAGGTGGTTATCTAGGTTCCCTGCTAGATAACAGTATTTACTCAGCTATAAAGGTGGTCATCGAGGTTCCCTGCTAGATAACAGTATTTACTCAGCTATAAAGGTGGTCATCGAGGTTCCCTGCTAGATAACAGTATTTACTCAGCTATAAAGGTGGTTATCTAGGTTCCCTACTAGATAACAGTATTTAATCAGCTATAAAGGTGGCCATCTAGGTTCCCTACTAGATAACAGTATTTACTCAGCTATAAAGGTGGTCATCGAGGTTCCCTGCTAGATAACAGTATTTACTCAGCTATAAAGGTGGTCATCGAGGTTCCCTGCTAGATAACAGTATTTACTCAGCTATAAAGCTGGTCATCTAGGTTCCCTGCTAGATAATAGTATTTACTCAGCTATAAAGGTGGTTATCTAGGTTCCCTGCTAGATAACAGTATTTACTCAGCTATAAAGGTGGTTATCTAGGTTCCCTGCTAGATAACAGTATTTACTCAGCTATAAAGGTGGTTATCTAGGTTCCCTGCTAGATAACAGTATTTACTCAGCTATAAAGGTGGTCATCTAGGTTCCCTGCTAGATAACAGTATTTACTCAGCTATAAAGGTGGTTATCTAGGTTCCCTGCTAGATAACAGTATTTACTCAGCTATAAAGGTGGTTATCTAGGTTCCCTGCTAGATAACAGTATTTACTCAGCTATAAAGCTGATCATCTAGGTTCCCTGCTAGATAACAGTATTTACTCAGCTATAAAGGTGGTCATCTAGGTTCCCTGCTAGATAACAGTATTTACTCAGCTATAAAGGTGGTTATCTAGGTTCCCTGCTAGATAATAGTATTTACTCAGCTATAAAGGTGGTTTTCTAGGTTCCCTGCTAGATAACAGTATTTACTCAGCTATAAAGGTGGTCATCTAGGTTCCCTGCTAGATAACAGTATTTACTCAGCTATAAAGGTGGTTATCTAGGTTCCCTGCTAGATAACAGTATTTACTCAGCTATAAAGGTGGTTATCTAGGTTCCCTGCTAGATAACATTATTTACTCAGCTATAAAGGTGGTCATCTAGGTTCCCTGCTAGATAACAGTATTTACTCAGCTATAAAGGTGGTTATCTAGGTTCCCTGCTAGATAACGGTATTTACTCAGCTATAAAGGTGGTCATCGAGGTTCCCTGCTAGATAACGGTATTTACTCAGCTATAAAGGTGGTCATCGAGGTTCCCTGCTAGATAACAGTATTTACTCAGCTATAAAGGTGGTTATCTAGTTTCCCTGCTAGATAACAGTATTTACTCAGCTATAAAGGTGGTTATCTAGGTTCCCTGCTAGATAACAGTATTTACTCAGCTATAAAGGTGGTTATCTAGGTTCCCTGCTAGATAACAGTATTTACTCAGTTATAAAGCTGGTCATCTAGGTTCCCTGCTAGATAACAGTATTTACTCAGTTATAAAGCTGGTCATCTAGGTTCCCTGCTAGATAACAGTATTTACTCAGCTATAAAGGTGGTTATCTAGGTTCCCTGCTAGATAATAGTATTTACTCAGCTATAAAGGTGGTTATCTAGGTTCCCTGCTAGATAACAGTATTTACTCAGCTATAAAGGTGGTCATCTAGGTTCCCTGCTAGATAACAGTATTTACTCAGCTATAAAGGTGGTTATCTAGGTTCCCTGCTAGATAACAGTATTTACTCAGCTATAAAGGTGGTCATCGAGGTTCCCTGCTAGATAACAGTATTTACTCAGCTATAAAGGTGGTCATCGAGGTTCCCTGCTAGATAACAGTATTTACTCAGCTATAAAGGTGGTCATCGAGGTTCCCTGCTAGATATCAGTATTTACTCAGCTATAAAGGTGGTTATCGAGGTTCCCTGCTAGGTAACAGTATTTACTCAGCTATAAAGGTGGTTATCTAGGGTCCCTGCTAGATAACAGTATTTACTCAGCTATAAAGGTTGTTATCTAGGTTCCCTGCTAGATAACAGTATTTACTCAGCTATAAAGGTGGCCATCTAGGTTCCCTGCTAGATAACAGTATTTACTCAGCTATAAAGGTGGATATCTAGGTTCCATGCTAGATAACAGTATTTACTCAGCTTTAAAGGTGGTTATCTAGGTTCCCTACTAGATAACAGTATTTACTCAGCTATAAAGGTGGCCATCTAGGTTCCCTGCTAGATAACAGTATTTACTCAGCTATAAAGGTGGTTATCTAGGTTCCCTGCTAGATAACAGTATTTACTCAGCTATAAAGGTGGTCATCTAGGTTCCCTGCTAGATAACAGTATTTACTCAGCTATAAAGGTGGTCATCGAGGTTCCCTGCTAGATAACAGTATTTACTCAGCTATAAAGGTGGTCATCGAGGTTCCCTGCTAGATAACAGTATTTACTCAGCTATAAAGGTGGTTATCTAGGTTCCCTACTAGATAACAGTATTTACTCAGCTATAAAGGTGGCCATCTAGGTTCCCTACTAGATAACAGTATTTACTCAGCTATAAAGGTGGTCATCGAGGTTCCCTGCTAGATAACAGTATTTACTCAGCTATAAAGGTTGTTATCTAGGTTCCCTGCTAGATAACAGTATTTACTCAGCTATAAAGGTGGTCATCGAGGTTCCCTGCTAGATAACAGTATTTACTCAGCTATAAAGGTGGTCATCGAGGTTCCCTGCTAGATAACAGTATTTACTCAGCTATAAAGTTGGTTATCTAGTTTCCCTGCTAGATAACAGTATTTACTCAGCTATAAAGGTGGTTATCTAGGTTCCCCTGCTAGATAACAGTATTACTCAGCTATAAGGTGGTTATCTAGGTTCCCTGCTAGATAACAGTATTTACTCAGCTATAAAGCTGGTCATCTAGGTTCCCTGCTAGATAACAGTATTTACTCAGCTATAAAGGTGGTCATCTAGGTTCCCTGCTAGATAACAGTATTTACTCAGCTATAAAGGTGGTTATCTAGGTTTCCTGCTAGATAATAGTATTTACTCAGCTATAAAGGTGGTTATCTAGGTTCCCTGCTAGATAACAGTATTTACTCAGCTATAAAGGTGGTCATCTAGGTTCCCTGCTAGATAACAGTATTTACTCAGCTATAAAGGTGGTTATCTAGGTTCCCTGCTAGATAACAGTATTTACTCAGCTATAAAGGTGGTCATCGAGGTTCCCTGCTAGATAACAGTATTTACTCAGCTATAAAGGTGGTCATCGAGGTTCCCTGCTAGATAACAGTAGTTACTCAGCTATAAAGGTGGTTATCTAGGTTCCCTACTAGATAACAGTATTTACTCAGCTATGAAGGTGGCCATCTAGGTTCCCTACTAGATAACAGTATTTACTCAGCTATAAAGGTGGTCATCGAGGTTCCCTGCTAGATAACAGTATTTACTCAGCTATAAAGGTGGTCATCGAGGTTCCCTGCTAGATATCAGTATTTACTCAGCTATAAAGGTGGTTATCGAGGTTCCCTGCTAGATAACAGTATTTACTCAGCTATAAAGGTGGTTATCTAGGTTCCCTGCTAGATAACAGTATTTACTCAGCTATAAAGGTTGTTATCTAGGTTCCCTGCTAGATAACAGTATTTACTCAGCTATAAAGGTGGTTATCGAGGTTCCCTGCTAGATAACAGTATTTACTCAGCTATAAAGGTGGTTATCTAGGTTCCCTGCTAGATAACAGTATTTACTCAGCTATAAAGGTTGTTATCTAGGTTCCCTGCTAGATAACAGTATTTACTCAGCTATAAAGGTGGTTATCTATGTTCCCTGCTAGATAACAGTATTTACTCAGCTATAAAGGTGGTTATCTAGGTTCCCTGCTAGATAACAGTATTTACTCAGCTTTAAAGGTGGTTATCTAGGTTCCCTACTAGATAACAGTATTTACTCAGCTATAAAGGTTGCCTTCTAGGTTCCCTGCTAGATAACAGTATTTACTCAGCTATAAAGGTGGTCATCTAGGTTCCCTGCTAGATAACAGTATTTACTCAGCTATAAAGGTGGTTATCGAGGTTCCCTGTTAGATAACAGTATTTACTCAGCTATAAAGGTGGCCATCTAGGTTCCCTGCTAGATAACAGTATTTACTCAGCTATAAAGGTGGTTATCTAGGTTCCCTACTAGATAACAGTATTTACTCAGCTATAAAGGTGGTCATCGAGGTTCCCTGCTAGATAACAGTATTTACTCAGCTATAAAGGTGGTTATCTAGGTTCCCTACTAGATAACAGTATTTACTCAGCTATAAAGGTGGTCATCGAGGTTCCCTGCTAGATAACAGTGTTTACTCAGCTATAAAGGTGGTTATCTAGGTTCCCTACTAGATAACAGTATTTACTCAGCTATAAAGGTGGTCATCGAGGTTCCCTGCTAGATAACAGTATTTACTCAGCTATAAAGCTGGTCATCTAGGTTCCCTGCTAGATAACAGTATTTACTCAGCTATAAAGGTGGTTATCTAGGTTCCCTGCTAGATAACAGTATTTACTCAGCTATAAAGGTGGTTATCTAGGTTCCCTGCTAGATAACAGTATTTACTCAGCTATAAAGGTGGTTATCTAGGTTCCCTGCTAGATAATAGTATTTACTCAGCTATAAAGGTGGTTATCTAGGTTCCCTGCTAGATAACAGTATTTACTCAGCTATAAAGGTGGTTATCTAGGTTCCCTGCTAGATAACAGTATTTACTCAGCTATAAAGGTGGTCATCTAGGTTCCCTGCTAGATAACAGTATTTACTCAGCTATAAAGGTGGTCATCTAGGTTCCCTGCTAGATAACGGTATTTACTCAGCTATAAAGGTGGTCATCGAGGTTCCCTGCTAGATAACAGTATTTACTCAGCTATAAAGGTGGTCATCGAGGTTCCCTGCTAGATAACAGTATTTACTCAGCTATAAAGGTGGTTATCTAGTTTCCCTGCTAGATAACAGTATTTACTCAGCTATAAAGGTGGTTATCTAGGTTCCCTGCTAGATAACAGTATTTACTCAGCTATAAAGGTGGTTATCTAGGTTCCCTGCTAGATAACAGTATTTACTCAGCTATAAAGCTGGTCATCTAGGTTCCCTGTTAGATAACAGTATTTACTCAGCTATAAAGGTGGGTCATCTAGGTTCCCTGCTAGATAACAGTATTTACTCAGCTATAAAGGTGGTCATCGAGGTTCCCTGCTAGATAACAGTATTTACTCAGCTATAAAGGTGGTTATCTAGGTTCCCTACTAGATAACAGTATTTAATCAGCTATAAAGGTGGCCATCTAGGTTCCCTACTAGATAACAGTATTTACTCAGCTATAAAGGTGGTCATCGAGGTTCCCTGCTAGATAACAGTATTTACTCAGCTATAAAGCTGGTCATCTAGGTTCCCTGCTAGATAACAGTATTTACTCAGCTATAAAGGTGGTTATCTAGGTTCCCTGCTAGATAATAGTATTTACTCAGCTATAAAGGTGGTTATCTAGGTTCCCTGCTAGATAACAGTATTACTCAGCTATAAAGGTGGTCATCTAGGTTCCCTGCTAGATAACAGTATTTACTCAGCTATAAAGGTGGTCATCTAGGTTCCCTGCTAGATAACAGTATTTACTCAGCTATAAAGGTGGTTATCTAGGTTCCCTGCTAGATAACAGTATTTACTCAGCTATAAAGGTGGTCATCGAGGTTCCCTGCTAGATAACAGTATTTACTCAGCTATAAAGGTGGTCATCGAGGTTCCCTGCTAGATATCAGTATTTACTCAGCTATAAAGGTGGTTATCGAGGTTCCCTGCTAGGTAACAGTATTTACTCAGCTATAAAGGTGGTTATCTAGGGTCCCTGCTAGATAACAGTATTTACTCAGCTATAAAGGTTGTTATCTAGGTTCCCTGCTAGATAACAGTATTTACTCAGCTATAAAGGTGGCCATCTAGGTTCCCTGCTAGATAACAGTATTTACTCAGCTATAAAGGTGGATATCTAGGTTCCATGCTAGATAACAGTATTTACTCAGCTTTAAAGGTGGTTATCTAGGTTCCCTACTAGATAACAGTATTTACTCAGCTATAAAGGTGGCCATCTAGGTTCCCTGCTAGATAACAGTATTTACTCAGCTATAAAGGTGGTCATCTAGGTTCCCTGCTAGATAACAGTATTTACTCAGCTTATAGGTGGTCATCTAGGTTCCCTGCTAGATAACAGTATTTACCTCAGCTATAAAGGTGGTCATCGAGGTTCCCTGCTAGATAACAGTATTTACTCAGCTATACAGGTGGTCATCGAGGTTCCCTGCTAGATAACAGTATTTACTCAGCTATAAAGGTGGTATCGAGGTTCCCTGCTAGATAACAGTATTTACTCAGCTATAAAGGTGGTCATCGAGGTTCCCTGCTAGATAACAGTATTTACTCAGCTATAAGGTGGTTATCTAGTTTCCCTACTAGATAACAGTATTTATCAGCTATAAAGGTGGCCATTAGGTTCCCTACTAGATAACAGTATTTACTCAGCTATAAAGGTGGTCATCGAGGTTCCCTGCTAGATACCAGTATTTACTCAGCTATAAAGGTGGTCATCGAGGTTCCCTGCTAGATAACAGTATTTACTCAGCTATAAGTTGGTTATCTAGTTTCCCTGCTATGATAACAGTATTTACTCAGCTATAAAGGTGGTTATCTAGGTTCCCTGCTAGATAACAGTATTTCAGCTATAAAGGTGGTTATCTAGGTTCCCTGCTAGATAACAGTATTTACTCAGCTATAAAGCTGGTCATCTAGGTTCCCTGCTAGATAACATTTACTCAGCTATAAGGTGGTCATCTAGGTTCCCTGCTAGATAACAGTATTTACTCAGCTTAAAGGTGGTTATCTAGGTTCCTGCTAGATAATAGTATTTACTCAGCTAAAAGGTGGTTATCTAGGTTCCCTGCTAGATAACAGATTACTCAGCTATAAAGGTGGCCATCTAGGTTCCCTGCTAGATAACAGTATTTACTCAGCTATAAAGGTGGTTATCTAGGTTCCCTGCTAGATAACAGTATTTACTCAGCTATAAAGGTGGTTATCGAGGTTCCCTGCTAGATAACAGTATTTACTCAGCTATAAAGGTGGTTATCTAGGTTCCCTGCTAGATAACAGTATTTACTCAGCTATAAGGTTGTTATCTAGGTTCCCTGC
>NW_021822421.1:0-27666 GCF_901001165.1 Salmo trutta | reverse complement strand
CACAAGGCCCTATAGAGGGTGTACTACGACCCAGTACATCACCGGGGCCAAGATTCCTGCCATCCAGGACCTCTATAAGGCTCCTGAACAGCTAATCAAACAGACTATTTACATTGACCCCCCCCCTCTACACTGTTGCTACTCTCTGTTTATTATCTATGCAGTCACTGTAACTCTATCTACATGTACATATTATCTCGACACCGGTGCCTCCGCACATTGACTCTGTACCGGTACCCCCCTGTATATAGCCTCCACATTGACTCTGTACCGTAACACCCTGTATATAGCCTCCACATTGACTCTGTACCGGTACCCCCTGTATATAGCCTCCACATTGACTCTGTACCGGTACCCCTGTATAGAGCCTCCACATTGACTCTGTACCGGTACCCCCTGTATATAGTCTCCACATTGACTCTGTATCAGTACCCCCTGTATAGTCTCCACATTGACTCTGTATCAGTACCCCATGTATATAGCCTCCACATTGACTCTGTACCCCCTGTATATAGTCTCCACATTGACTCTGTACCAGTACCCCATGTATATAGCCTCCACATTGACTCTGTACCGTAACACCCTGTATATAGCCTCCACATTGACTCTGTACCCCCTGTATATAGTCTCCACATTGACTCTGTACCAGTACCCCATGTATATAGCCTCCACATTGACTCTGTACCGTAACACCCTGTATATAGCCTCCACATTGACTCTGTACCCCACCTCTTTAAGGAATACCTGGGATAGGATAAAGTAATCCTTCTAACCCCCCCCCCCCCCTTTAAAAGATTTAGATGCACTATTGTAAAGTGGTTGTTCTACTGGATATTATAGGTGAATGCACCAATTTGTAAGTCGCTCTGGATAAGAGCGTCTGCTAAATGACTTAAATGTAAATGTAAATGTACCGTAATACCCTGTATATAGCCTCCACATTGACTCTGTACCGTAATACCCTGTATATAGCCTCCACATTGACTCAGGTTTTATAACTCTGGTTCATAGGCATATGATTACTGCATACACTAGCTATAGGATCAGCAGAGGCATTCAGGGCTGTAAGAGGGACATAAATTAGGTTACTTACATTGTGTCTACCAGCGCCCCTGGGATAATGTACATTTGCTGAAGCATTATGACAACTCAGCTTCACAATGGTAGGGATTAAGGTTTGGGTCATTGACAAGTCATCGTGTATAGTATGTTGAGTAATTTCAAATCGCTGTAGTAACTGACGTGTTTAGTAGTGTTGAGTCATTTCAAATCGCTGTAGTAACTGACGTGTTTAGTAGTGTTGAGTCATTTCAAATCGCTGTAGTAACTGACGTGTTTAGTCATTTCAAATCGCTGTAGTAACTGACGTGTTTAGTGTTGCAGTCATCCGCATTTACTGACACATTTAAATGGTGACGGGGCTTTTTGAACACACAACCCAACCTGTACTGAACTGGTTGTTCAGTAGAGCACCGTTTCCTGTTCTATTAGGGGGGGGTTTTATGTTCAGTAGAGCACCGTTTCCTGTTCTATTAGGGGGGTTTATGTTCAGTAGAGCACCGTTTCCTGTTCTATTAGGGGGGTTTTATGTTCAGTAGAGCACCGTTTCCTGTTCTATTAGGGGGGTTTTATGTTCAGTAGAGCACCGTTTCCTGTTCTATTAGGGGGTTTATGTTCAGTAGAGCACCGTTTCCTGTTCTATTAGGGGGGTTTTATGTTCAGTAGAGCACCGTTTCCTGTTCTATTAGGGGGGGGTTTATGTTCAGTAGAGCACCGTTTCCTGTTCTATTAGGGGGGTTTATGTTCAGTAGAGCACCGTTTCCTGTTCTATTAGGGGGTTTTATGTTCAGTAGAGCACCGTTTCCTGTTCTATTAGGGGGGGGGGGTTTATGTTCAGTAGAGCACCGTTTCCTGTTCTATTAGGGGGTTTATGTACTGAACTGGTTGTTCAGCAGAGCACCGTTTCCTGTTCTATTAGGGGGGTTTTATGTTCAGTAGAGCACCGTTTCCTGTTCTATTAGGGGGGGGGGGTTTATGTTCAGTAGAGCACCGTTTCCTGTTCTATTAGGGGGGTTTATGTACTGAACTGGTTGTTCAGTAGAGCACCGTTTCCTGTTCTATTAGGGGGGGTTTTATGTTCAGTAGAGCACCGTTTCCTGTTCTATTAGGGGGGGTTTTATGTTCAGTAGAGCACCGTTTCCTGTTCTATTAGGGGGGTTTATGTTCAGTAGAGCACCGTTTCCTGTTCTATTAGGGGGGTTTATGTTCAGTAGAGCACCGTTTCCTGTTCTATTAGGGGGTTTATGTTCAGTAGAGCACCGTTTCCTGTTCTATTAGGGGGGGTTTTATGTTCAGTAGAGCACCGTTTCCTGTTCTATTAGGGGGGGGTTTATGTCCTGAACTGGTTGATCAGTAGAGCACCGTTTCCTGTTCTATTAGGGGGGGGGGGTTATGTTCAGTAGAGCACCGTTTCCTGTTCTATTAGGGGGGGTTTATGTTCAGTAGAGCACTGTTTCCTGTCCTATTAGGGGGGTTTTATGTTCAGTAGAGCACAGTTTCCTGTCCTATTAGGGGGGGGGGTTTATGTTCAGTAGAGCACCGTTTCCTGTTCTATTAGGGGGTTTTATGTACTGAACTGGTTGTTCAGTAGAGCACCGTTTCCTGTTCTATTAGGGGGGGTTTTATGTTCAGTAGAGCACCGTTTCCTGTTCTATTAGGGGGGGGGGGTTTATGTTCAGTAGAGCACCGTTTCCTGTTCTATTAGGGGGGGGGTTTATGTTCAGTAGAGCACCGTTTCCTGTTCTATTAGGGGGGTTTTATGTTCAGTAGAGCACCGTTTCCTGTTCTATTAGGGGGGGTTATATGTTCAGTAGAGCACCGTTTCCTGTTCTATTAGGGGGTATTATGTCCTGAACTGGTTGTTCAGTAGAGCACCGTTTCCTGTTCTATTAGGGGGTTTATGTTCAGTAGAGCACCGTTTCCTGTTCCATTAGGGGGGGTTTATGTTCAGTAGAGCACCGTTTCCTGTTCTATTAGGGGGTTTTATGTTCAGTAGAGCACCGTTTCCTGTTCTATTAGGGGGTTTTTATCCTGAACTGGTTGTTCAGTAGAGCACCGTTTCCTGTTCTATTAGGGGGTTTTATGTCCTGAACTGGTTGTTCAGTAGAGCACCGTTTCCTGTTATGTACCGAACACAGTCCTGACGGGCGGCTGAAGACATAAAATCAGCACTCTGTGTTTGGTTGTAATAAGAAGAGCTGGTCTGAAGGCTCTGGGGAGTAGAAGGAGTAGATGGAGAGGCTGGGACCTCCAGAGCAGAGAGATGGGCCTGGGGCCCGGGGTCTGGGGTATCTCAGAGGCCTCTGGGGAGTGGAGGGGGAGTAGAGAGGGACAGGTTGGGACTGGGGGCTGACGGTATGGACAGACTAGGACCTGTGGCCCGGGGGGAAAATGTAACTCTAATTCACAGACCGAGTTATGGATGCTATGGACTGACCATCCACGACATCATCAAAATGATAGTTTTAACCACGTTGACGTTTACTTTGTTTACAAACACTGGAGTAAAAGAGAGAGTATATTTTAAGTCCTGATTGGGGAACGACAGCTGAACTAATAAGGTCATGAAGCATTTCTAAGTTATATTCTTCAAGAATCAATGACACATATATATCATTAATTTATAGTCCAAATGTAACAGTGTAGGTTCCGTCCCTCTCTTCGCCCCAACCCGGGCTCGAACCAGGACCCTCTGCACACATCAACAACTGTGAGTGACGTCACTGATTGAAACGCTATTAGCGCGCACCACCGCTAACTACTAGCCATTACACATCGGTTACACAAATATGGTTGTAACAACCTCAGACTGACCCCTTTTAAAAAAAAAAAATCACACCAGTTCAACAACTGCAGAGTGTCTCAGTTCTTTAAGATCAGTACTTACTGGTGTTAATCTGATCTCCTGTCTCTGCCTCCTTTCCTTCTCCCTTCTCGTCTTTCGATGTGACAGTTATCTTCCTCCTCCGCTTTCACTCCAAAAACTGCATCATCCTCCTCTTTCCTCTTCCTCCTCCTCTTTCACTCTGAACGCGTCTTCCTCTTCTTTCACTGAAACGTCTTTCTCTTCTTCTTTCACTGTAACAGCCTCACCCTCTACTTCTTGTTTTACTGTAACATCCTCTTCATCCTCCTCTTTCACGACAAATTCTTTCTCCGTCCAGCAGACCTCCTCCTCTTCTTAACAAGAGAGAAGCTGAGTGAACTCATATCGGTGGATTTTAGCTAACTAGCTAGGCTATTGCTAACTTAACCAGCCAGCCAGCAAACAAACAACAAAACGTAAATATGATAGGAAATGTAGGTAGGTAACAAGTAAACACGACAGAATCGTGTTTAAAAACCAGTGGCTAATATAAACGGAACACCTCTAAAGAGCTTATTGTATCGGCCAGCTGGCTAACGAGGTGTCTGTTGTGTTTGAAGAAGCGCCTCCCGTCCATTATATTATACGTCACTCTGGCACCTTCAAGACCCTACATCTCCATCTGTTGACTGGAGTGGGTAACGCAGTTGAGGGAAAAGTGGATTTTTTAGTTTAAAAAAATACATAAAAAATCGATTGATCCACACAATAATACCCAAAGTGAATATCAGCATGTGAAGTAGCTAGTTAACAAACTGCACTATCAATTCAGGTGTCTACAATCTCACCATGAGAGAAAGGTATTGACATGTTGAACGCACCGAGCTGTCTGTCCTAACTACTGGTACACAGCTCAGACACCCATCCATACCCCACAAAGACATGCCCACCAGAGGTCTGTCCTAACGACTGGTACACAGCTCAGACCCCCATACATAACCCACAAGACATGCCACCAAGAGGTCTGTTTAAACTACTGGTACACAGCTCAGACCACCCATCCATACCCCACAAGACATGCCACCAGAGGTCTGTTTAAACTACTGGCACACAGCTCAGACATCCATCCATACCCAACAAGACAGTGCCACTAGAGGTCTCTTCACAGTCCCCAGTCCAGAACAGACTATGGGAGGTACACAGTACTACATAGAGCCATGACTACATGGAACTCTATTCCACATCAAGTAACTGAGGCAAACAGCAAAATTTGATTTAAAAAAAAACCTGATTAAATAAACACCTTATGAACAGCGGGACTGTGAAGAGACAGACACCACACACAGCACACACACACCCACACACACACACACACACACACACACACACACACACACACTCATACACACACACACACACACACACACACACACACACACACACACACACACACACCACACACACGATAACATACGCACTGTACATACACATGGATTTAGTATTGTATATATGTGGTAGTGGTGGAGTACGGGCCTGAGTCTGTTGAATATATTGTAATGTTTTAAAATTGTATAACTGGCCTTAATTTCGCTGGACCCCAGGAAAGTAGATGAACGCAAAGATGACGGAGTAAAGTAGAAAGAGAGATCTTTGATGAAAAACCTGCTCCAGAATGCTCAGGGGACCTCAGACTGGGGGGCGAAGGTTCACCTTCCGACAGGGACAACGACCCCTAAGCACACAGCCAAGACAATGCAGGAGTGGCTTCGGGACAAGTCTCTGAATGTCCTTGAGTGGCCCAGCCAGAGCCTGGACTTGAACCCTATCATTATCTCTGGAGAGACCGGAAAACAGCTGTGCAGCGACACTCCACATCCAACCTGACAGAGCTTCAGAGGATCTGCAGAGAAGGATTGGAAAAACTCCCCAAATACAGGTGTGCCAAGCTTGTAGCGTCATACCCAAGAAGACTCAAAGCAGTATCGCTGCAAAAGGTGATTCAACAAAGTACCGGGTAAAGGGTCTGAATACTTATGTAATGTGATATTTCATTTTTTTACTTTATAAATTAGCAAAAATGTTAAAAAAAAAAAAACAGTTTTTGCTTTGTCATTATGGGGTATTGTGATGTCATTATGGGGTATTGTGATGTCATTATGGGTATTGTGATGTCATTATGGGATACTGTGATGTCATTATGGGGTATTGTGATGTCATTATGGGATACTGTGATGTCATTTTGGGGTATTGCAATGTCATTATGGAGTATTGTGATGTCATTACGGGGTATTGTGATGTCATTACGGGGTATTTGTGGTGTAGACTGATGAGAAAATAACTAGTTAATGTGTGATAGTGTGTGGAGTGTCATATGTGTGAGCGAGTAGAGTCCAGTGTGTGAGTAGAGTTCATTTTGGTGCATTGGTAACGCATGCCGTGTGGTAGCAGAGAGAACAGTCTTTGGCTTGGGTGGCTTTGAAAATGTTTGGGGCCTTCCTCTGACACCACCTGGTATAGAGGTCCTGGATGGCAGGGGGCTCGTCCCCAGTGGTGTACTGGGCCGTATCCACTACCTCTGACACCGCCTGGTGTAGGTCCTGGATGGCAGGGGGGCTCGTCCCCAGTGGTGTACTGAGCAATACGCACTACTCTCTGACACCACCTGGTATAGAGGTCCTGGATGGCAGGGGGCACGTCCCCAGTGCTGTACTTCGCCGTACCCACTACTCTGACACCGGCCTGGTATAGAGGTCCTGGATGGCATGGGGCTCTGTCCCCAGTGATGTACTGGGCCGTACCCACCACTCTCTGACACCGCCTGGTATAGAGGTCCTGGATGGCAGGGGGCTCGTCCCCAGGGGTGTACTGGGCCGTTCCACTACCCTCTGACACCGCCTGGTGTAGAGGTCCTGGATGGCAGGGGGCTCGTCCCAGTGGTGTACTGGGCCGTACCCACTACCCTCTGACACCACTGGTATAGAGGTCCTGGATGGCAGGGGGGCTCGTCCCCAGTGGTGTACTTTCGCCGTATCCACTACTCTCTGACACGACGCCTGGTATAGAGGTCCTGGATGGCAGGGGGCTCGTCCCCAGTGGTGTACTGGGCCGTACCCACTACTCTAACACCCGCCTGGTATAGAGTTCCTGGATGGCAGGGGGGCTCGTCCCCAGTGGTGTACTGAGCAATACGCACTATGCTCTGTAGCGCCTTGTGGACGGATGCCAAGCAGTTGCCATACAAGCGGTGAGGCGCCAGTCAAGATATGCTCTCGATGCTGCAGCTGTAGAACTTTTTGGAGATCTGAGGGCCCATGCCAAATCTTTTCAACCTCCTGCCATCTTCACGACTGTGTTGGTGTGATTGGACCATGATAGGTCTTTAGTTATATGGACACCGAGGAACTTGAATCACTCAACCCGCTCCACTGTCGATGTGATTTGGGGGTTGGTGCTCAGAACTACATTTCCTGTAGTCCACGATCAGCTCCTGGTCTTACTGACGTTGAAGGGGAGAGGGTTTGTTGTCCCGGCAACACAACTGCCAGGTCACTGACCTCCTCCCTATAGGCTGTCTCGTTGTCGCCGGTGATCAGGACTAGTATCGTTGTGTCGTCAGCGAACTTGATGATGATGTTGGAATCGTGCCTGGCCACGCAGTCGTGGGTGAACAGGGAGTACAGGAGGGGACTAGGCACGCACCCCTGAGGGACCCCCTGTGTTAGGATCAGCGTGGCGAATGTGTTGTTACCTACCCTTACCACCTGGGGGCGGCCCGTCAGGAAGTCCAGGATCCAGTTGCAGAGGGAGGTGTTTGGTCCCAGGGGTCCTTAATTAACTTAGTGATGAGCTTTGAGGGCACTATGGTGTTGATCGCTGAGCTGTAGTCAATGAACAGCATTCTCACATAGTTGGTCCTTTTGTCCAGGTGGGAAAGGGCAGTGTGGACAGCAATAGAGATTGCATCATCTGTGGATCTGTTGGGGGCGGTATGCAAATTGGAGTGGGTCTAGGGATTCTGGGATGATGATGTGATCCATGACCAGCCTTTCAAAACATTTCATGGCTACAGATGTCAGTGCTACGGGGCGATAGCCATTTACATTTTAGTCATTTAGCAGACACTCTTATCCAGAGCGACTTACAGTAGTGAGTGCATACATTTCATACATTTTTCTTTTTGTACTGGCCCCCTGTGGGAATCCGAACCCACAACCCTGAGTTGCAAACACCATGCTCTAAACCAACTGAGCCACAGGGAAGACAGGTTCCTTAGTGTTCTTGGGCACAGGGACTATGGGTGGTCTGCTTGAAACATGTCGGTATTACAGACTGGGTCAGGGAGAGGTTGAAAATGTCAATGAAGACACTTGTCAGCGCATCTGGCCCTGTGAATGTTAACCTGTTTAAAGGTCTTACTCACACTCGGCTATGGGAGAGCGTAATCACACAGTCGTCCAGAACAGCTGGTGCTCTCACCGCATTGGTTAAGTGTTTCTTGCCTAGAAGGCATTTAGCTCGTCTGGTAGGCTTGTGTCACTGGGCAGCTTCGTGGCTGGGTTTCCCCTTCATAATCCGTTATAGTTTGCAAGCCCTGCCACATCCGACGAGCGTCAGAGCCAGTGTAGTAGGATTCGATCTCTGGATTGACACTGCCTGTTTGATGGTTCGTCGGAAGGCATAGCGGGATTTCTAATAAGCGTCTGTGTCCCGCCCCTTGAAAGCGGCACCTCTAGCCTTTAGCTCAGTGCGGATGTTGCCTGTAATCCATGGCTTCTGGTTGGGGGCATGTACGTACGGTCCACGTCGTCGATGCACTTATTTATGAAGCCATTGACTGATGTGATAACTCCTCTCAAATCCAACAAACACTCTTACCTGCTCTTTCATCTTGTTCCTGTCCCAAGCTAACAGCTTCCTGCTCACCGTTTTAAGCCATCTGTTCCTGTCCCATTAAAAACTAACAGCTTCCTGCTCACCGTTTAAACTGTGTTAAAAACAGAGCAGCGATTGTCTCCACCCCCCCCCCACACCACAGGAACCCCGCCGCGAGGAGCGGCACTAATGTTGGTCACATGCTCTACCCAACTACTCTCTGCCTCTCTCGCTTCTCTCTCTCTCTCTCTCACACACACACACACACACACACACACACACACAAACCCGTGCATCTCATTTACAGGCTGTCTTTACCGCTGACACATTACGGTTCCGTTAGGGAGGGACAGAGAGAGAGAGAGCGAGAGAGAGAGAGAGAGAGAGAGAGAGAGAGAGAGAGGAAAAGATGGGGGCGGGGAATTCCAGCTTTGTTCACTTCTCCTCTCTGGGATGGTCGAGAGACTCGGGTCTGGGAGGAGAAAAGTGAGAGAGGAGGAGGAGGAGGAAAGTGGAATCAAGGTTTCTCGTCTTGTTTTTGTCAGCGGTGTTTGGACAGATTGAGGACTGGTAAGGATTACGCAGAGCGACGGCTCCTCTCCTGACCTCAGCCGTCTGTTGGGAACTAGTTGTACCCTGACTTGTCATTGAAATGTGTACAGACATAAGATGCAGCTACACATCTCGCGGTCGCGGTTGGGACTTCTACTTATCTTCGTTTACACCACAGTAAGACAGGACGTATTTGTCTTTATATATATATTTATATATATTTATATATTTGAAAATTGTGTCAGGAAATAGGTGTGTTAATAGTCCTGATCTGAACCCTGGAAGCAGTGAGAAAGGATGTATCCAATCAAATGTATTTATAAAGCCCTTCTTGCATCAGCTGATGTCTCAAAAGTGTTGTACAGAAACCCAGCCTAAAACCCCCCAAAACAGCAAGCAATGCAGGTGTGGCATTTAGGTATTTAAACACTAAAATGTAGCATTTTCTTAATCTTTAGATTGTTGAACAAAATGCTGTTTCTGTACAGTAGGTCTGACGACTGGGACAAGATAAGTTCATTTGTGTTTTTCGTGGAGAACCTTTTTTGTCTGAGTGTGAAGTATTGTAGGAGAGTTGGGTTACTGTATCTACCTCTATATGCTGAGGAATGTGGCTGAATGTTTATAGGCGACCTGGCCTGGTTAAACAAACGAATTAGATTACAGGAGAGGCCTTGTTTTCTTTCTTTCTTTTGTTGTTGTTGTTGTTTTTACCTTTATTTAAACGAGGCAAGTTAAGAACAAATTCTTATAATGACGGTCTATTAACATTGAGTTAACTGCGTTGTTCAGAGGCAGAACGATAGATTTTGTCACGTCCTGATCATAGTAAGTTGTTATTTCTATGATAGAGTAGGTCAGGACGTGACAAGGGGTTGTTTTTCTATGTGTTGTATTTCTATGTTCATGTTCTAGTTTTGTATTTCTATGTAGGTTTGTTTGGGATGATCTCCAATTAGAGGCAGCTGGTCCTCGTTGTCTCTAATTGGAGATCATACTTAAGTAGGGTTTTTTTTTCTTCCTGGGTTTTGTGGGTGATTATTTTGGAGTAGTGTTTGTTTTCTCCTCTGCGTCACGGTTTTGTTGTTTTTTTGTCTATTCAGTTTTGTTGATGTATTGCGAAGTTTCACAGAGTAAATAAAATGTGGAACTACACACACACACACAACACACACACACACCACACACACACACACACACACACACACGCTGCAACCTTGGTCCCTCTCCTTTCGACAGCCGTGAGAGATTTTTACCTTGTCAGCTCGGGGGATTCAATCTAGCAACCTTTCGATTACTGGCCCAACGCTCTGACCACTAGGCTACCTGCCACCTCTACACTCTAACCACTAGGCTACCTGCTGCCCCTCCACTCTAACCACTAGGCTACCTGCCGCCTCTACACTCTAACCACTAGGCTAACCTGCCGCCTCTACACTCTAACCACTAGGCTACCTGCCGCCTCTACACTCTAACCACTAGGCTACCTGCCGCCTCTACACTCTAACCACTAGGCTACCTGCCGCCGTCTACACTCTAACCACTAGGCTACCTGCCGCCTCTACACTCTAACCACTAGGCTACCTGCCGATGGGTCGCCAATGTCCTCAATCGTATTTTCTTTTGAGGGGGGGGGGGGGGGGGGGTGGGACGACGGAGTGACAGTGAAATGTCTACTTCTATAAGTCGTTGACTTTAGTGGTCCTAGACAGGTTATAACAGGTATGGAATGTACCTATTTTTTTTATTTTTTAATTGTCAAATAAAATCAATCAATGAACCAATCAGTAAACCTATAGTCCACACTGCTGCAGTTTAAATGAGTGACATCATGTTTTTTGAATCTCCATTCTATCAGTAGGCCTGTAGTCTATATAGTCTATCAGTAGGTCTGTAGTCTATATAGTCTATCAGTAGGCCTGTAGTCTATATAGTCTATCAGTAGGTCTATATAGTCTATCAGTAGGCCTGTAGTCTATAGAGTCTATCAGTAGGCCTGTAGTCTATAGAGTCTATCAGTAGGCCTGTAGTCTATATAGTCTATCAGTAGGCCTGTAGTCTATATATTCTATCAGTAGACCTGTAGTCTATATAGTCTATCAGTAGGTCTATATAGTCTATCAGTAGGTCTGTAGTCTATATAGTCTATCAGTAGGTCTGTAGTCTATATAGTCTATCAGTAGGTCTATATAGTCTATCAGTAGGCCTGTAGTCTATATAGTCTGTTTCTATCAGTAGGCCTGTAGTCTATATAGTCTATCTGTAGGTCTGTAGTCTATATAGTCTATCAGTAGGCCTGTAGTCTATATAGTCTATCAGTAGGCCTGTAGTCTATATAGTCTATCAGTAGGTCTGTAGTCTATATAGTCTATCAGTAGGTCTGTAGTCTATATAGTCTATCAGTAGGTCTGTAGTCTATATAGTCTATCAGTAGACCTGTAGTCTATAGAGTCTATCAGTAGACCTGTAGTCTATAGAGTCTATCAGTAGGTCTGTAGTCTATAGAGTCTGTTTCTATCAGTAGGGCCTGTAGTCTATATAGTCTGTTTCTATCAGTAGGCCTGTAGTCTATATAGTCTGTTTCTATCAGTAGGCCTGTAGTCTATATAGTCTGTTTCTATCAGTAGGCCTGTAGTCTATATAGTCTATCAGTAGGACTGTAGTCTATATAGTCTATCAGTAGGCCTGTAGTCTATATAGTCTATCAGTAGGTCTGTAGTCTATAGAGTCTATCAGTAGGCCTGTAGTCTATATAGTCTGTTTCTATCAGTAGGCCTGTAGTCTATATAGTCTGTTTCTATCAGTAGGCCTGTAGTCTATATAGTCTGTTTCTATCAGTAGGCCTGTAGTCTATATAGTCCTATCAGTAGGGCCAGTAGTCTATATAGTCTGTTTATATCAGTAGGCCTGTAGTCTATAGAGTCTATCAGTAGGACTGTAGTCTATAGACTTTGTTTACATCAGTAGGCCTGTAGTCTATATAGTCTATCAGTAGGTCTGTAGTCTATTGAGTCTGTTTATATCAGTAGGCCTGTAGTCTATATAGTCTATCAGTAGGTCTGTAGTCTATATAGTCTGTTTCTATCAGTAGGCCTGTAGTCTATATAGTCTGTTTCTGTCAGTAGGCCTGTAGTCTATATAGTCTATCTGTAGGCCTGTAGTCTATATAGTCTGTTTCTATCAGTAGAACTGTAGTCTATAGAGTCTATCAGTAGGCCTGTAGTCTATATAGTCTGTTTATATCAGTAGACCTGTAGTCTATATAGTCTATCAGTAGGCCTGTAGTCTATATAGTCTATCAGTAGGCCTGTAGTCTATAGAGTCTATCAGTAGGCCTGTAGTCTATATAGTCTGTCTCTATCAGTAGGCCTGTAGTCTATATAGTCTATCAGTAGGCCTGTAGTCTATATAGTCTATCAGTAGGCCTGTAGTCTATAGAGTCTATCAGTAGGCCTGTAGTCTATATAGTCTGTCAGTAGGCCTGTAGTCTATAGAGTCTGTTTATATCAGTAGGCCTGTAGTCTATAGAGTCTATCTCTATCAGTAGGCCTGTAGTCTATAGAGTCTATCAGTAGGCCTGTAGTCTATATAGTCTATCAGTAGGCCTGTAGTCTATATAGTCTGTCTCTATCAGTAGGCCTGTAGTCTATATAGTCTAGCAGTAGGCCTGTAGTCTATATAGTCTATCAGTAGGCCTGTAGTCTATAGAGTCTATCAGTAGGTCTGTAGTCTATTGAGTCTGTTTATATCAGTAGTCCTGTAGTCTATATAGTCTATCAGTAGGCCTGTAGTCTATATAGTCTGTCTCTATCAGTAGGCCTGTAGTCTATATAGTCTGTCTCTATCAGTAGGCCTGTAGTCTATAGAGTCTATCAGTAGGCCTGTAGTCTATAGAGTCTATCAGTAGGCCTGTAGTCTATATAGTCTGTCTCTATCAGTAGGCCTGTAGTCTATAGAGTCTATCAGTAGGGCCTGTATGCTATATAGTCTATCAGTAGGCCTGTAGTCTATATAGTCTGTCTCTATCAGTAGGCCTGTAGTCTATAGAGTCTATCAGTAGGCCTGTAGTCTATATAGTCTATCAGTAGGCCTGTAGTCTATATAGTCTGTCTCTATCAGTAGGCCTGTAGTCTATAGAGTCTATCAGTAGACCAGTAGTCTATATAGTCTATCAGTAGGCATGTAGTCAATAGAGTCTATCAATAGGCCTGTAGTCTATAGTTGTTCTATACAGGTTAGTTATGGGAACATGTTTCAAACGAACGCTATTCCATATATAGTGGAATACTGTTGACCAGAGCCCTATTCCATATATAGTGGACTACTGTTGACCGGAGCGCTATTCCCTATATAGTGGACTACTGTTGACCGGAGCTCTATTCCCTATATAGTGGACTACTGTTGACCAGAGCGCTATTCCCTATATAGTGGACTACCGTTGACCAGAGCTCTATTCCATATATAGTGGACTACTGTTGACCAGAGCTCTATTCCATATATAGTGGACTACTGTTGACCAGAGCGCTATTCCATATATAGTGACTACTGTTGACCAGAGCGCTATTCCATATATAGTGGACTACTGTTGACCAGATCTCTATTCCCTATATAGTGGACTACTGTTGACCCGATCTCTAATTGCTGTTCCTATGGTGACCCGTTGATTGTTTTCCGACATGATATGAGCCGTAGTTTAAAGTCTGTCTGTCTGTCTGTCTGTCTGTCTGTCTGTCTGTCTGGCTGTCTGTCTGTCTGTCTGTCTGTCTGTCTGTCTGTCTGTCTGTCTGCCTGCCTGCCTGCCTGCCTGCCTGCCTGCCTGCCTGCCTGCCTGCCTGCCGGCCTGCCTGCCTGCCTGCCTGCCTGCCTGCCTGCCTGCCTGCCTGCCTGCCTGCCTGCCTGCCTGCCTGCCTGTCTGCCTGCCTGCCTGCCTGCCTGCCTGCCTGCCTGCCTGCCTGCCTGTTCTTTTGTTTTGTTACAGAATGTGTTATCATTATTTCCACCTTGTCATCACCCGCTGTCTGTGTGTGGTGTGTGTGTGTGTGGTGTGTGTGTGTGTGTGTGTGTGTGTGTGTGTGTGTGTGTGGTGTGTGTGTGTGTGGGTGTGTGGTGTTTTTTCCATGTGGTTTCCAGGTCAGGAAGCCGTCTGGAATTCCTCGGAGCGTCAAGGCCCCTGGATGGGTGTGTCTTCAGTCCAACGCTCTGAAACCTTCGACGGCGACGGAACTGACCGGAACATGTTAACTCTGGCGGGAGAGAGGGGTGATGGGGGAGAGAGGGGAGAGATGGGTAATGGGGGAGAGAGGGGAGACAGGGTTGATGGGGGAGAGAGGAGAGAGATGGGAGAGATGGGTGATGGGGGAGAGAGGGGAGAGATGGGAGATGGGGGAGAGAGGGGAGAGATGGGTAATGGGGGAGAGAGGGGAGAGATGGGTGATGGGGGCAGTCTTCACCCATCTGAAAGCTTTGTTGGGGATTTAAAGTTGGACTGGATCCCTGGTTCTACCCCCACCCTACAGGGGCTGTCCTCCCGGTCCTCTCCCCAGGCGGGGCTCACCGTGGCTGGGCGCGCCGATAGGGAAGTCCCCCTGCTTCCTGAGGAAGAACCAGACAATAGAAAGGAGATGTCTGGACCTCGTCAGTCTGTTGACCACGTCACTACGGGTTACGACCCTGCTGGGATGGACACACACACCGACACACACTCCTCACCCACACACTCACACACACACTCCTCACACACACACTCACCCACACACTCACCCACAGACCAACACACACACTCACACACACCAACACACACACTCACACACACACTCACAAACACACTCACCCACAGACTCACCCACAGACTCACCCACATACTCACCCACAGACTCACCCACAGACTCACCCACAGACTCACCCTCAGACACACCCACAGTCTCACCCACAGTCTCACCCACAGACTCACCCACAGACTCACCCACAGACTCACCCACAGTCTCACCCACAGACTCACCCACACACTCACCCACAGACCAACACACACACTCACACACACACCAACACACACACTCACACACACACTCACAAACACACTCACCCACAGACTCACCCACAGACTCACCCACATACTCACCCACAGACTCACCCACAGACTCACCCACAGTCTCACCCACAGACTCACCCACAGACTCACCCACAGACTCACCCACAGTCTCACCCACAGACTCACCCACAGACTCACCCACAGACCAACACACACACTCACACACACACTCACCCACAGTCTCACCCACAGTCTCACCCACAGTCTCACCCACAGACTCACCCACAGACCAACACACCTACTCACCCACAGACTCACCCACAGTCTCACCCACAGTCTCACCCACCGACTCACCCACAGTCTCACCCACAGACTCACCCACAGACTCACCCACAGTCTCACCCACAGACCAACACACCTACTCACCCACAGTCTCACCCACAGTCTCACCCACAGTCTCACCCACAGACCAACACACCTCTCCCAGAGCCCTGCGTCTCCCTCTCTGTCTGACCTCCAGCCCTCTAGCAGGTCCAGGGGAGCCTGGCCGGACCCTAACCCCACAACGATACACCCTGGCTGGGCTGACGGAGCGAGGCCGGTCCCCTGCGGGGAGGAGCACCAGGAGCGTCAGAGAAGGGCAGGGAGAGAGGGGACCTGGGATGACCCCTGACCCTGAGGGGTTAAAGGTCACCTCTGAGGTCACCCTGAGTCAGACCAGCGGACCTGTGACTGAGGGGCTGGCTGAATCAGACGTTACCGGTCGAACACCGGCATCCTCTTCTCCGGATCCAGACAGAAGTAATCAAAGACAGACAACCCGGACAGAAATGAACAGCGGAACAGAGTCGTTGTTCTCTTCAGAGACAGACATTACTAATGGAACAGAGTCGTTGTTCTCTTCAGAGACAGACATTACTAATGGAACACAGTCGTTGTTCTCTTCAGAGACAGACATTACTAATGGAACAGAGTCGTTGTTCTCTTCAGAGACAGACATTACTAATGGAACAGAGTCGTTGTTCTCTTCAGAGACAGACATTACTAATGGAACAGAGTCGTTGTTCTCTTCAGAGACAGACATTACTAATGGAACAGAGTCGTTGTTCTCTTCAGAGACAGACATTACTAATGGAACAGAGTCGTTGTTCTCTTCAGAGACAGACATTACTAATGGAACACAGTCGTTGTTCTCTTTAGAGACAGACATTACTAGTGGATCTCTATCTCCCTCAAACACTCGAACATCACAAATCACTCTGACACCTCACATCCTAACACACCTCACACACACTTCCTCAAACACCCTCCCTGACTCACCCCTCTCCTCCTCCCCCTCTCCTCTCCTCCCTGACTCACCCCTCTCCTCCTCCCCCTCTCCTCTCCTCTCTACCCTCCCTGACTCACCCCTCTCCTCCTCCTCCTCCTCTCCTCTCCTCTCTACCCTCCCTGACTCACCTCTCTCCCCCTCCTCCTCCCCATCTCCTCTCCTCCCTGACTCACCCCTCTCCCCCTCCCCCTCTCCTCTCCTCTCTCCCCTCCCTGACTCACCCCTCTCCCCCTCCTCCTCCCCCTCTCCTCTCCTCCCTACCCTCCATGACTCACCCCTCTCCCCCTCTCCTCTCCTCTCTACCCTCCCTGACTCACCCCTTTCCTCCTCCCCCTCTCCTCTCCTCCCTGACTCACCCCTCTCCTCCTCTCCTCTCCTCCCTACCCTCCCTGACTCACCCCTCTCCTCCTCCTCCTCCCCCTCTCCTCTCCTCCCTACCCTCCCTGACTCACCCCTCTCCTCCTCCTCCTCCTCCTCTCCTCTCCTCCCTGACTCACCCCTCCCCTCCTCCCCCTCTCCTCTCCTCCCTACCCTCCCTGACTCACCCCTCTCCTCCTCCTCCTCCCCCTCTCCTCTCCTCCCTACCCTCCCTACCCTCGCTGACTCACCCCTCTCCTCCTCCTCCCCCTCTCCTCTCCTCCCTACCCTCCCTGACTCACCCCTCTCCTCCTCTCCCTCTCCTCTCCTCCCTGACTCACCCCTCTCCCCCTCTCCTCTCCTCCCTACCCTCCCTGACTCACCCCTCTCCTCCTCTCCCTCTCCTCTACTCCCTACCCTTCCTGACTCACCCCTCTCCTCCTCTCCCTCTCCTCTACTCCCTGACTCACCCCTCTCCTCCTCCTCTTCCTCTCCTCTCCTCCCTACCCTCCTTGACTCCTCTCTCCCCTCCTCCCCCTCTCCTCTACTCCCTACCCTTCCTGACTCACCCCTCTCCTCCTCTCCCTCTCCTCTACTCCCTGACTCACCCCTCTCCCCCTCCCCTCTCCTCCCTACCCTCCCTGACTCACCCCTCTCCTCCTCCTCCCCCTCGCCTCTCCTCCCTACCCTCCCTGACTCACCCCTCTCCTCCTCCTCACCCCTCAGTCCTGACAGAGACAGAGACTACAACGGGACTACAAATCCCTTCATCTCCTCTCCATTCACCACAGCAGAGCTGCCTCTGGGAGATGTAGTCCAGGCCACCACAACCACAAAACAACCATCCACAACCACGACAAAACCATCCACAACCACAAAACAACCATTCTCTTCCACGCAGTCATCTCCCAGGTTCAGGACTACCAGACCCCCACCCTGGTCCACCCCTCACCCCAGCCAGGGCAGCCCATCGGCGGGTAGATCCTCTGGCCTGTCCCCCTCCTCTCCTCCCCACTCCACCATCAGCCCCACACACAGACCCAGAGTTTACGTCCTGCCTGATCGGCCCGCCGACATCAAAGGTAGGAGACTGGAGTGTGTGTGTGTGTGTGTGTGTGTGTGTGTGTGTGTGTGTGTGTGTGTGTGTGTGTGTGTGTGTGTTCTAACAGTGTGTGTGTGTGTGTGTGTGTGTATACTAACAGTGTGTGTGTGTGTGTGTGTGTGTGTGTGTGTGTGTGTGTATACTAACAGTGTGTGTGTGTGTGTGTGTGTGTGTGTGTGTGTGTGTGTGTGTGTGTGTGTGTGTGTGTGTATACTAACAGTGTGTGTGTGTGTGTGTGTGTGTGTGTGTGTGTGTGTGTGTGTGTGTGTGTGTGTGTGTGTATACTAACAGTGTGTGTGTGTGTGTGTGTGTGTATATACTAACAGTGTGTGTGTGTGTGTGTGTGTGTGTGTGTGTGTGTGTGTGTGTGTGTGTGTGTGTGTGTGTGTGTGTGTGTGTATACTAACAGTGTGTGTGTGTGTGTGTGTGTGTGTGTGTGTGTGTGTGTGTGTGTGTGTGTGTGTGTGTGTATACTAACAGTGTGTGTGTGTGTGTGTGTATACTAACAGTGTGTGTGTGTGTGTGTGTGTGTGTGTGTGTGTGTGTGTGTGTGTGTGTGTGTGTGTGTGTGTGTGGTGTGTGTGGTGTGTGTGTGTGTGTGTGTGTGTGTGTGTGTGTATTACAGTTTTTCTCAGTCGCTTTGGTGCGTTTCTTAGATCAATCCATTCTTGATACTGCTTGTACAAATTCCAAATCATCTAGTCACTTGTGCACATCATTAAAGCAATGTATTATTCCTTTGAACAAATTGCAATTGCTTTTGTACATGTTGCAATTGATAATGTACAAGTGTCAGCTTTTTTCCACATTTTCAATTGCTCATGTCATGTTGATCAAAATATAGTAGATGGTTCTCTGTTGAATAGTCTTACCCCTCAAAACATCTAGGCATTAGTTCCTTGCATAAAGCCATTACATGCACAGCCATTACACAAAGCCATTACGCCTTCCCTGTAGCTCAGTTGGTAGAGCATGGTGTTTGCAATGCCAGGGTTGTGGGTTCAATTCCCACTGGGGGCCAGCACAGGAAAAAAAAAAATGTATGAAATTGTAATGAAATGTATCCATTCACTACTGTAAGTCGCTCTGGATAAGAGCGTCTGCTAAATGACAAAATGTAAATGCAAAAATTTAAATGTACATGCAAAATTGTTGAACAATTTGTCGTAAACTGTCAAGCATAGTTTTACACATTTGTATTAGACCTTTTGTACAAAAACGTGAATTGATGAATGGTGCAGGTGAAACTGACCCTCGCTCATGAAGGAAGGTAAAAGTGTTAGTTCAACCAACCCAGTGGTCTAAATTACTCAAATGGCATCTCACGAAGAATCAATTGGTAATCAGATATAGACAGACCACAACACAGAGTTCAACATGTCCCAATAATGGACGGACCGGGAAACGAACAGGGTCAACAGCCGAGAGGAGGAGGAGGAGGAGGAGGAGGAGGAGGAAGAGGAGGAGGAGGAGGAGGAGGAGGAAGAGGAGGAGGAGGAGGAAGAGGAGGAGGAGGAGGAGGAGGAGGAGGAGGAGAGGAGGAGGAGGAGGAGGAGGAGGAGGAGGAGGAGGAGGAGGAGGAGGAGGAGGAGGAGGAGGAGGAGGAAGAGGATGCGCGGTGGAAGGCAAAACAGAGGAAGAGGCAGAAAGAGGACATAGGCGCATATCTGATGACATAAGGGCCACTATTCGTAGACCATTGTTGTCAATCATGGCCTTTACAATGGCTGAGGCGGGTCGAAGGGCGCAGCCGAATATCGGGAGATCGACCGTGTCCTCAATAGATCAAACGTTTCGAAGAGAGAACAGGTATGTCCACCAATGTACACAGTTACTGTATATAAGCAGTTTACTGTATACTTCCTACAATGCTTCATATTACAGTAGTCCACTTGTATTTCACAGCATACAGAAATATACTCTATACAGATACATACTGCACCTTACATGCACCTTACACCTGTATGTTTTACAGTAAAATGTGTGTTCGCATAGTTTTTTGTCTATGTGAAAGTGTGCGATGCATCACTGCATTTCCCCCCCCCCACATACGACTGCAAGATTACCTCAAACCGGTGGCAGAGGACGCCTTTTTCCCACCTCAACAGGAGGAGACTACATGGTTCCCGAGCAAACAATGCCATGAGACTCAGGGAAACACAAAAAGGACCATTATAGAAGACGACGATGTCTTTTGAAAACATCCCTACGGTTAGCATCTCAACCATCGACAGGGTGCTGGCGTAGAAACCAGATGAGTATGAAACAGCTGTACCGTGTATCTATATATCTATATATATCTATATATATCTATATATATCTATATCTATATATCTATATATATCTATATATATATATATATCTATATATCTATATCTACTTAATAGCAACATTTTTATAGTGATACATAGTACAGTAAGCATAAACTGCACACATTTCCATTGCTGTGGAAGGAACATATAATATATTATGTACATTTTATGTCACTCTTCCTTACCAAAAACAAATTCAACTGTGTGTTCTGGGATATTTAGCGTATATTGGAGTTGGAATCAAGTGAAACCCTCTCAAAACTTTGTCTACGTGGATGAGGCTTCAACCTGACCAGATGCAGAAGGCGGGTGGGAATATCACCGGTCACAGAGCTACTGTGGATTTGCCAGGCCAACGGGGAGGAAATATCACCATGTGTGCTGCTATTTCAGAGCATGGTGTCCTAACCCATATCCCCCTTATAGGGCCATACAACACCCAGCATCTACTCAACTTTTTTAGAGACTCTCTACAGGGCTCTCATCCCCGATGATGAGGAGAGGGGTCTGTTTAGAGAGGATTTGCCAAAGTATGTGGTCATTTGCGATAACGTGAGTTTTCCATCGATCAAACATCATAAGGCAATGGTTTGTGCCCCACCCGAGGATGCTGATAGAATTCCTCCCACCTCATTCACCCATTCCTTAATTAACCCAATGGAGGAGTTATTTTCAGCATGGAGGTGGAAGGTGTACGATCGTCAGCCACACACACAACAGATGACCCTGCTGGCTGCGATGGATGCAGCATGTGAGGACATCACAGTAGACGCCTTGTCACGTCCTGGCCAGTATAAGGGTTAATTAGTATTGTAGTTTGGTCAGGACGTGGCAGAGGGTATTTGTTTTATGTGGTTAGGGGTGGTGTTTTTCTAAAAAGGGCATTTGATTTAAGTATTCCGGGGTTTTTGGGCACTGTTCCTTGTTTACGTATTTCTATGTTGATCTAGTTATTTGTATGTCTATGTTTGGTTAATTGGGGTGGACTTCCAATTGAAGGCAGCTGTGTGGTGTTGCCTTTGATTGGAAGTCCTATATTAGTTGGGTGTGTTTGTCTGTTTAATTGTGGGAGATTGTTCCGTGTTTAGCGTGAGTGAGCCTAACAGGACTGTCTGTAAATCGTGAGTTCGTTTTTGAGTTTATTAAATGTTCAAAATGAACTATCACAACTCTGCTGCATATTGGTCATCTTTTTCCGACAATGATTTCGCTATATCGTCAAACGACGAAGAAATCCCTGACACGCCTGTGGAGGACATGGATAAGGCATTCCAAAAGATTCTTTCCACGTTGCATTAGAAGGGGAAATATCCGGTGTGATGTGGATGAGAATATGTGGGCCGACAGACAGGAACGTCTGGATGTGTAGAGACGGCACTAGAACAGTGCTGCGGGCAAAGTTGTGTTTTTAGGGATGGTTTCCTGTGTTTCTTTCTAATTTAGTTTTTCTTCCTTTGTGCCCCTTGGGTTGTCCAGTGTCTTTCAATCAATAACTGTCACGCCCTGACCAGGTGAACTCTGCTATTTTGGTCAGGGTGTGGCATTTCTATGCTTTATTTTCTATGTTTTGGTTATAGCCTTTCTTTGTGTTTTATTTCTATGTTGGGCTCGGGGGTGATTTCCCAATCAGACAGCTGTCGCTTGTGAAGTCTGATTGGGAATCACATTTAAGTTCCTTTTCCCCCACGATGTTTGTGGGTTGTTGTCTCGTTATTTGAGCACGTAACGTATTGGCAGTTTTTCCTTGATTTTGTGTACATGTTTAATTCTAGTGTGTTAAATAAACATGTATTCGCTCCCAGCTGCGTTTTGGTCCGCTTCCTCGTTTCCCGACGACAATCGTTACAGAACAACCCACCGAACCAGGACCAAGCAGCGGGAGGAAAAGGAGCGCGAGAGATGGGCTCGCGAGGGAAAGGAGTTCTGGACCTGGGAGGAGATCATGTCGGGGAAAGGACCCTGGCGGACGGACTCCCAGGTCGAGGAGGAAAAGCCAGCCGGTAGACGGAGTCGCAGGCGGCGGTCGAGGAGGCCCGGAAAACAGCCCCAAGAAAATTTTTGGGGGGGGCTAATGGGGTGGTCCGGAAGGGCAGAGGAAGAGCCCAGACCACTGCTCTCGTGGGGGATGACGGCGGAGGAAGAGAAGGAGATGAGGCGTTTGATTGAGGACCTGCAGAGGGAAGATCTGGAGGAGGAGCCATGGTATGCTGAGTTGCGCGCTGTGTCGCCAGTGCGCCCGCACAGCCCAGTGCGTCCGGTGGACATGCCCAGCACATGCCGTGCTAGGATGGGCATCCAGCCAGGACGAGTGGCTAAACCGGCTCCACGCTTCAGGTCACCAGTACGTGTTCACAGTCCTGTCTGGCCCGTCCCTGCTCCCCGCACCAGGTTAGTGGTGCGTGTCCCCAGTCCTGTCCGGCCCGTCCCTGCTCCCCGCACCAGGTTAGTGGTGCGTGTCCCCAGTCCTGTCCGGCCCGTCCCTGCTCCCCGCACCAGGTTAGTGGTGCGTGTCCCCAGTCCTGTCTGGCCCGTCCCTGCTCCCCGCACCAAGTCAGTGGTGCGTGTCCCCAGTCCGGCCCGGCCCGTCCCTGCTCCCCGCACCAGGTTAGTGGTGCGTGTCCCCAGTCCTGTCCGGCCCGTCCCTGCTCCCCGCACCAGGTTAGTGGTGCGTGTCCCCAGTCCTGTCCGGCCCGTCCCTGCTCCCCGCACCAGGTTAGTGGTGCGTGTCCCCAGTCCTGTCCGGCCCATCCCTGTTCCCCGCACCAAGCCCACGGTGCGTGTCCACAGTCCTGTCCGGCCCGTCCCTGTTCCCCGCACCAAGCCCACGGTGCGTGTCCACAGTCCTGTCCGGCCCGTCCCTGTTCCCCGCACCAAGCCCACGGTGCGTGTCCACAGTCCTGTCCGGCCCGTTCCTGTTCCCCGCACCAAGCCCACGGTGCGTGTCCACAGTCCGGCACGGCCCGTGTCTGGTCCACCGGTGCCCAATTATGTTCCGGTCGACGGCTCCGCTCCGGAGCCTGAGCATGCCGCTCCACAGTGGTCCAGTCCGGGCCAGAGGGGTAGGGCTAGGGTGGAGGCAGGGGGAGAAACACGCCCGGGGCCAGAGCCTCCACCGAGGGTGAGGCGCCCACCCGGGTCCCCCCCCTAATAGACTTTAGTTTGGTGCGCCGGGAGTACGCACCGTTGGAGGGGGGGTACTGTCACGCCCTGACCAGGTGAACTCTGCTATTTTGGTCAGGGTGTGGCATTTCTATGCTTTATTTTCTATGTTTTGGTTATAGCCTTTCTTTGTGTTTTATTTCTATGTTGGGCTCGGGGGTGATTTCCCAATCAAACAGCTGTCGCTTGTGAAGTCTGATTGGGAATCACATTTAAGTTCCTTTTCCCCCACGATGTTTGTGGGTTGTTGTCTCGTTATTTGAGCACGTAACGTATTGGCAGTTTTTCCTTGATTTTGTGTACATGTTTAATTCTAGTGTGTTAAATAAACATGTATTCGCTCCCAGCTGCGTTTTGGTCCGCTTCCTCGTCTCCCGACGACAATCGTTACAATAACCCACATACAGTAATATGTAAATAGTACTGTTGAAATTGATATATGCCATAGAAGTGCAGCCTTGTGTATTTTCAATACAGTAACTGTCATCCAAACTGTAACCTAAGTTTACATCAGGTAATACTGTCAAAGTACACAGTTCCATTGACGACATGCATAAACATTTTGACGACCTTGTTCGTGAACAACGACTCGATGACTTATCATTCTGATGACACTGACGTGATCATTGGCATGAATATTTACTTTTGAGAGATGTACTAAGGATTTTTAGTGACTGACTAGCTTTAGAAACACATCTATTGTATATTGCAGTTTGTACAAATTGTTCTGAGAAATGCACTTATTATTTTGCACATCTTAGGGATGATGTGAAAATGCACCAAAGCCACTGAGAAAAACTGTAACAGTCTGCAGTCTGCTGTGTGTGTGTGTGTGTGTGTATACTAACAGTGTGTGTGTGTGTGCGCCTGTGTGTGTGTGTGTGTGTGTGTGTGTGTGTGTGTGTATACTAACAGTGTGTGTGTGTGTGTGCGCCTGTGTGTGTGTGTGTGTGTGTGCGCCTGTGTGTGTGTACTAACTGTGTGTGTGTGTGTGTGTGTGTGTGTGTGTATATACTAACAGTTTGTGTCTCCAGAAGAGTCCATTGAGTTGCTGCTGCAAGTGATTCTGGAGGAGAACAGCTCTGACCAGACCACCAGTCTAGAGGAATATACTACAGCCTGGGTACACACACACACACACACACACACACACACACACACACACACACACACACACACACACACACACACACACACACACACACACACACACACACACACACACACACTATCTTATAGTATTTTATCTTCCCTTTAAAACACACCTCTACATCCCAAGTGGATTTCCTGTATATATGTACTATACTATATGTACTATGTACTATACTATAAGTACTATATACTATACTATATGTACTATACTATATATACTATACTATATGCACTATACTATATGTACTATACTATATATACTATACTATATATACTATACTATATGTACTATACTATACTATATATACTATACTACACTCTATGTACTATACTATATGTACTATATAATACTATATATACTATACTATATATACTATACTCTATATATTATACAATATATACTATACTATATATACTATACTATATATACTATACTCTATATATTATACAATATATACTATACTATATATACTATACTATATATACTATACTATATGTACTATACTATATGTACTATACTATACTATATATACTATACTACACTATATGTACTATACTATATATACTATACCATATAATACGAAATATACTATACTATATATACTATACTATATGTACTATACAATATATACTATACTATATATACTATACTATATGTACTATACTATATGTACTATACTATACTATATATACTATACTACATTATATGTACTATACTATATATACTATACCATATAATACTATATGTACTATACTATATATACTATACTATACTATATGTACTATACAATATGTACTGTACTATACTATATGTACTATACTATATGTACTATACTATATATACTATACTATATGTACTATACAATATGTACTATACTATACTATATGTACTATACAATATGTACTATACTATATGTACTATACAATATGTACTATACTATACTATATGTACTATACAATATGTACTATACTATATGTACTATACTATACTATATATACTATACTACATTATATGTACTATACTATATATACTATACCATATAATACTATATGTACTATACTATATATACTATACTATACTATATGTACTATACAATATGTACTGTACTATACTATATGTACTATACTATATGTACTATACTATATATACTATACTATATGTACTATACAATATGTACTATACTATACTATATGTACTATACTATATATACTATACTATATGTACTATACAATATGTACTATACTATACTATATGTACTATACAATATGTACTATACTATACTATATGTACTATACTATATGTACTATACTATACAGCATTCAAAATCACTGGGGATTTAACACATCAAAGTTTGACAGGTTATTAACCCCATTGTGGTTCTCTGTGATGAACCACCAGTCTGTAGTAGTTAATAACAGGTTATGAACCCCCATTGTGGTTCTCTGTGATGAACCACCAGTCTGTAGTAGTTAATAACAGGTTATTACCCCCATTGTGGTTCTCTGTGATGAACCACCAGTCTGTAGTAGTTAATAACAGGTTATTAACCCCATTGTGGTTCTCTGTGATGAACCACCAGTCTGTAGTAGTTAATAACAGGTTATGAACCCCCATTGTGGTTCTCTGTGATGAACCACCAGTCTGTAGTAGTTAATAACAGGTTATTACCCCCATTGTGGTTCTCTGTGATGAACCACCAGTCTGTAGTAGTTAATAACAGGTTATTAACCCCATTGTGGTTCTCTGTGATGAACCACCAGTCTGTAGTAGTTAATAACAGGTTATTACCCCCCATTGTGGTTCTCTGTGATGAACCACCAGCCTGTAGTAGTGAATTGACGGTGTAATTCCTCCTCTCATCCTGCAGGTGGCGCCCTACCTCCAGAGGGCCCCGGGGTTCCAGGACCTACAGGGGGTTTGGAGCAGGTGATTATTCACATTGAAATGAATTGAGACTGTGGTTCCGATACACATTGAAATGAATTGAGACTGTGGTTCTGATATGAAATGAATTGAGACTGTGGTTTCTGATTCACATTGAAATGAATTGAGCCTGTGTTTCTGATTCACATTGAAATGAATTGAGACTGTGTTTCTGATTCACATTGAAATGAATTGAGACTGTGTTTCTGATTCACATTGAAATGAATTGAGACTGTGTTTCTGATTCACATTGAAATGAATTGAGACTGTGTTTCTGATTCACATTGAAATGAATTGAGACTGTGTTTCTGATTCACATTGAAATGAATTGAGGCTGTGTTGTTGATATATTAAACTGTCCTCCAGCGGTCGAGCGGTGCAGAGCGTTGTGGTGTTTAGGACCTCGGGGGCGTTGGCCTGGCTCGGCGTATCAGGAGCGGGGTCTCTGCTGGAACGCACCGGATTGGCCCAGGCTGTCAGGGAGGGGCGGAGCTTCAGAGGGTCAAAGGTTACGAACGTCACTGTGGGAGGTGAGTCAGTGGGTCAGTGGGTTTGCCAATCCTGTGCAAGGTTTTTGTTTTAGCCCAGCACTAATACCTGCTCAACCAATGAACTGCTCATCAAGGCCTTGCTAGGTGTAATTGGGTGTGTTAGTGCTGGGCTGTAACCAAAGCCTGCCCTGTGGGAGTTCTCCAGATCCTCAGAACTGTTCAACTATTGAACACTGTTAGCTTTTTGTTCAATGCTTTCTGTTAAAGAATCTCTCTCTTCTTCTCTCCTCTTCCCCTCTCCTTTTTCTCCTCTCTCCTCCTCTCCTTCCCTGTCTTCTCTCTCCTCCTCTCCTTCCCTGTCTTCTCTCTCCTCCTCTCCTTCCCTGTCTTCTCTCTCCTCCTCTACCTCTCCGTTCTCTCCTCCCCTCTTCTTCTCTCCTCCTCTACCTCTCCGTTCTCTCCTCCCCTCTTCTTCTCTCCTCCCCTCTTCTTCTCTCCTCCCCTCTTCTCTCTCCTCCTCTC
>NW_021822420.1:0-27642 GCF_901001165.1 Salmo trutta | reverse complement strand
GAGGGCAAGACAGAGAGAGCAAGACAGAGAGAGAGATGAGTGCGGGAGAGGGAGAGAGATGAGTGAGGGAGAGATGGGAGAGGGAAAATAAGTGAGGATGATCCCAGACCCAGAGTCACCCTCTCTCCTCCAATCTCTAGTCAGGATTCAGATTCCTCTGTGTTGTCATCTCAGAGTGGACATAAACACTATAAACTGGACAACCAAGACATCTTCCGCTAAATACTTTTCATCGGGGTATCTAGAGCTTCAACTGAAGTTGGGGAGAAGAGTGTTGGGGTGCAGGATGTGATAAAGGTGGAGGTACAGTAGTGTTAAAGGAGGTTGGGTATTGATGGAGAGGTCTCTCTGCCCCCCTGCCTCTCCTCCCCTCTCTCTTCTTTAATCAAGCCTAGCTTTAATGAACTGTCTCTGAGCATCACTTTCATTAGCCCATTTACTCAATCAATACAAGCACTGTGTATTCAAGCACTTCCATGAAAACTACAATGTGATGCTTGGAGTGGAAAAGGGCGGTGTGTGTGTGTGTGTGTGTGTGTGTGTGTGTGTGTGTGTGTGTGTGTGTGTGTGTGTGTGTGTGTGTGTGTGTGTGTGTGTGTGTGTGTGTGTGTGTGTGTGTGTGTGTGTGTGTGTGTGAATTAGCACACATGAGTGTGTGTGCTAGTGTGTGTGTTTATGCAGACTTGCTAAACTTTGAAGATCCTCCAAGATGCTGCCACTACAGAAATGACCTGTTATTCCCCTCTTCATTCCCCTCTTCAATACAGATACCCTTCAGTCTCCTCCTCCTCTTCCTCCCCCCATACAAAATGCACTGATTAGCCTTCTGACCATTTAATTAATTAGGCACAGCACTTAATTATGACAAACTGCATTACAGCCTCAGCGTGTAGAGCTATGCCAGGTCATGTTGGGTAACAATTTGATTTGAGTGAGAAGAGGAGTGGGGATGAAGGAGGGGTCTGGATGGAGGGGGGGGGTTATTGAGCGGAAAGAGACATATGATGAGATTAACAATAATCAGAGCAGCGGGAACTGGCCATGAACAGGCCAGGGGGGAGGAGGGGGAGACAGGGGACAGAGGGGGGGGGGGCGAAGGGGTTGAGATGGATCAAATTAGTTTTTCTCTTCTCATTAGGATCTGAGGAATGAAGTGAATGAAGAGAGGGGATATGGAGAAAGGGGGAAGGGTGTGTAGGAATGTATGTGTGTGTGTGAGTGCATGCGTGCCTGCGTGTGTGTCTGTGCAATGGTATTTCTGAGTGTATGGGGGGAGAAAGGGGTATGTTGAGCCACCCTTATTTCTAGGAAAGCATACAGAATGTGTAATTTGACCATATATTTAGGAAGAGGTCATCATTTCATGGAGTCTGAAGGAAGAAACCACATGGGAAAAGTGGTAATTTTCACAGTCAAATTAATTTGCGTTAGCGGTTTTATGATGCTTGTATCTAAACCAAAGTAGATCATTTTAAGACTGTTCTTTACATTGACTTTGGGAAATAAAGATAGACATGGTTATAAAAAGGTAGTGGTAATATTTAATTCAGTACACAAATGTGTAGGTGGCTTAATTTACCCTATCCCGCGGCTCAATTTACCCCATACCCGGGGTAATTTGTGCCAATGTAACAGTATTGCTTCCGTACCTCTCATTGCCCCAACCTGGGCTTGAACCAGGGACCCTCTGCACACATCAACAACAGTCACCCTCAAAGCATTGTTACCTATTGCTCCACAAAAGCCACTGCCCTTGCTGAGCAAGGGAAACAACTACTTCAATGTCAGCGTGACACCACTGATTGAAACGCTACTAGCATGCTCTGCTAAGTAGCTCACCATTTCACACCAGTTACACCAAGAGACCAAGTATTTTGGGACGAGCTATGTTTTCAAAACTGTAATGTTTATATGAATTCTGATTATTTACAGGGATACGCAAGATCCTAAAATATATGTAGATATCTTTTTGTTGTTGTTGAAAGAATACTATATTTCCCTTGACGGAGTGATGCTGAATGTAAAAAATGACTCAACTTGCCCTACTCTCCCTTATGTGTGTTTGGCGTGGAGTGCAGTTGACTGTCTAAGAAAGGTCAGGGTCTTTTGTTCCACTCAGTGCCAACCCACCCATCAGATCTAATCTAGTGTTTTTGCTCCAGAACTTACAGTAAAGGACACATCTGTTTGTTCAACATAGGTTAGATTATTTCTTTATATAAATATATATATTATTTAACATTTTTAGGTTTGAATTTCTACCCAGGTTCATATTCTGAAGTGTTGATCAGCTCCATTCTTTCATTGTTCTGTTATGGTTAAGTGCCTTGCTCAAGGGCACATCGACTGATTTATCACCCAGTCGGCTCTGGGATTGGAACCAGCGACTTTTCGGTTACTGGCCCAATGCTCTTAACCTGTCTGGGCTAGGGGGCAGTATTTTCACGGCCGGATGAAAAACGTACCCAATTTAAACAGGTTACTACTCTGGCCCAGAAACTAGAATATGCATATTATTAGTAGGTTTGGATAGAAAACACTCTGAAGTTTCTAAAACTGTTTGAATTGTGTCTGTGAGTATATCAGAACTCATATGGCAGGCAAAAACCTGAGAAAAATCCAAGCAGGAAGTGAAAAGTGTGAGAATTGTAGTTCTTCTTTGGATTCTCTATCGAAGCTACAGTATCGGTGGGGGACGTTGCACTTCCTAAGGCTTCCATTGGCTGTCAACAGCCTTCAGAAAGTGGTTTGAGCATTTTCCTGTCACTGGGCAGATAATAGGAGCTCAGTTACTGAGTGGTCTGCCTGGCAACAAAGGGATTGGATATGCGCAGTCACGCGAGCACGCCGTTCCTTCTTTTTCTTCTTGAATGAATATGCTATTGTCCGGTTGGAATATTATCGAAATGTTACGTTAAAAATACCATAAAGATTGATTTTAAACAGCGTTTGACATGCTTCTAAGTACGGTAATGGAACATTTTGACTTTTCGTCTCTCGTCCGCGCTCGCGCATTATGCTTTTGGATAAGTGATCTGTACGCACGAACAAAACGGAGGTATTTGAACATAAATATGGATTATTTGGAACAAAAACAACATTTCTTGTGGAAGTAGCAGTCCTGGGAGTGCATTCTGATGAAGATTAGCAAAGGTAAGAGAATATTTCTAATACTAATTCTGAGTTTAGGTGCCCCGAACTTGGCGTGTGTCTGAATAGCTCACCGTGATGGCTGAGCTATGTACTCAGAATATTGAAAAATGTGCTTTCTCCGTAAAGCTATTTTAAAATCTGACACAGCGGTTGCATCCAGGGATAGTCTATCGATAATTCTTTAAATAATTGTTATATATTTTGTCAACGTTTATGATGAGTATTTTTGTAAATTGATGTGCACATTCACCAGACGTTTTGGTGGGAATACATTTTCTGAACATCACACGCCAATGTAAAATGCTGTTTTTGGATATAAATATGAACTTTATCAAACAAAACATACATGTATTGTGTAACATAATGTCCTAGGAGTGTCATCTGATGAAGATCGTCAAGGTTAGTGCTTCATTTCGCTGTGTTTGGGGTTTTATTGACATGTCCTTGCTTGGAAAATGGCTGTGTGATTATTTTTGTCTATGTACTCTCCTAACATCATCTAATGTTTTGCTTTCGCTGTAAAGCCTTTTTGAAATCGGACAATGTGGTTAGATTAACGAGAAGTTTATCTTTAAAATGGTGTAAAATAGTTGTATGTTTGAGGAAGTTGAATTATGACATTTTGATGTTTTTGAATTTTCCGCCCTGATGTTTCACTGGCTGTGTCCCGCAGGTGGGACGCTCGCGTCCCACGTAGCCCATAGAAGTTAACCACTAGGTTACCTGCCGCCCTAGGTGATCATCAACATCATCATGGTCTGTTTTCTTTCCATTCACTCTTTATTCCCTTGGTTAAACTCTGCCATTAGTTGGTGCTGAGAGGAAGCGGATGATGTGGATTTTGTGTTGCATTAGTAGCTAGTTAGATTGCGGTAGTGTTTAGCAGTCATAGAGGTGGTCTGGGTTGGGAGGCAATGAATGGTGGACTTGAACCATGGGATAGATGGGTGGGTTAGATTGATTTGGTGGTGATTGGGATAGATAGGGGGATAGATTGATTTGGTGGTGATTGGGATAGATGGGGGGATAGATTGATTGGGATAGATGGGGGATAGATTGATTGGGATAGATGGGGAGATAGATTGATTGGGATAGATAGGGGGGTTAGATTTATTTGGTGGTGATTGGGATAGATAGGGGGATAAATTGATTTGGTGGTGATTGGGATAGATAGGGGGATAGATTGATTGGGATAGATGGCGGGATAGATTGATTGGGATAGATGGGGGGATAGATTGATTGGGATAGATGGGAGGATAGATTGATTGGGATAGATAGAGGGATAGATAGGGGGATAAATTGATTTGGTGGTGATTGGGATAGATAGGGGGATAGATTGATTGGGATAGATGGCGGGATAGATTGATTGGGATAGATGGGGAGATAGATTGATTGGGATAGATAGGGGGATAGATTGATTGGGATAGATAGGGGGATAGATTGATTGGGATATATAGAGGGATAGATTGATTGGGATAGATGGTGGGGTTAGATTGATTTGGTGGTGATTAGGATAGATAGAGGGATAGACTGATTGGGATAGATAGAGGGATAGATGGGGGGATAGATTGATTTGGTGATGATTGGGATAGATGGAGGGATAGATTGATTGGGATAGATGGGGGGATAGATTGATTGGGAAAGATAGAGGGATAGATAGATAGATAGATAGATAGATAGATAGATAGATAGATAGATAGATAGATAGATAGATAGATAGATAGATAGATAGATAGATAGATAGATAGATAGATAGATAGATAGATAGATAGATAGGGGATAGATTGATTGGGATAGATGGAGGGATAGATTGATTTGGTGGTGATCGCTGTAACGAATCCAGGAGTGTGTTTCTATTGTCTCTGTCTCTATTCTGTGACCTCACACACTCCATGTGTTTTAATTACACTAAACATTATTTTCTGTTTGGTTGTTGGTTTTCCATTTATCCATCCTACGACTGCCTCAACCGACAAGGCCAGTTTTACCCCCGGCCCCGTCACTCACAGAAATATGACGTGAAAAGGTTTTGACAGTGTTGGTGTGATGTTGTGTGGACGTTATCACACCCCGGCAGCATCAGGCTAATATTGTCCCAATGTATGTCATGAAGAGAGGATTAGACTGAGGGGTGTCAGAGGGGGTGGGGGGGTTAATATACGTGGCTGTGTCCCTTTCATCCTCCTCCCTCTTCAGTTCTCCCCCTCCAGACACACACACACAACCCTCTCCATCCAATCTTCCTCTTCTTGTCATCTACCCCAGGCCCATGGTGCAGGGAGACTTGGTCCACCAGGAGAGGAGAGAAGGGTACTCTGCTCTGTGACTACTCTACATTCCACACCCCACGGTGCATTAGAATGGTGATTCTGCCTCCTTTATGCCTCTGCTATGGCCCTATTTATCATAATTCATCGTTTACACGATCCACTCCCCCAACACACACCATACTATTCACATTGGCAAGATCTCATTGGACTGTGGCCACAGGCGACAGTGAGGGGGAGACGTACTGTGTGTATGGATGAAGGATGATCTCCTTTAGCTATTCTGCCTAAACAGCTTTCAGTAGCATTGAAACTAGAACCTCCCTTTGTAAAGGAAAGGATCTGCATGACCTACAGGGCCACTTTCCCGGACACAGTTTAAGCCTATTCCTGGACAAAGTAGCAATTTCAGCAGAGATTGTCCATTGAGCAACGTTTTTAGTCTAGGACTAGGTTTAATCTTTGTCCAGGAAACTGGCCCATGGAGTATAAAGTGTAGACTATACCACACATCACTCTACCAAACTGTTGTGGACACAAGTACTCCAACCAAACTGTTGTGTACACAAGTACTCCAACCAAACTGCAGAATGTCGTCAATTCTACAAATAATTCTTCTGAGCCACGTAGTGCCAAACGCCGAAGGCCATTCCATGATTTCTTCGCCATCCAATTACTACTAAAATACTGTATTATTATTGTAATGAGACTGCAGGTCAGAGAGACGATAAATAAGCAGTTATTTCCCCACTAGTTCATTTAAACCAATTTCTCATTTTCATCATTATAGTAGCTATTTCCTCATAGACAGATCATATATAGATTTCCCCCTAGATTGGAACAGGACCTTTATTGTAAAATATGCTCCTGAGGTTTATGTATTTGAAATAAGCCCCACTTCACCCACTGCTAGCTGAAAGAGAATACACCACAGGGTTTTAAATTATATATTATGTTACTTTATGATGATGCTCCTTCCGAGAGGAAAAGGTGTTCTAATTTAATTACTGGTATTCTCCAGAACCATAACACTCTCTCTCTCAGGTCACACATCTTGCTGCTGTGATTTCGCCCAATAGATATGGGACTTTACCAAAATTGTATATGTTTTCTAATTCTTTGTGGATCTGTGTAATCTGAGGGAAATATGTGTCTCTAATATGGTCATACATTGGGCAGGAGGTTAGGAAGTGCAGCTCGGTTTCAACCTCATTTTGTGGGCACTGTGCACCATAGCCTGTCTTGTCTTGAGAGCCAGGTCTGCCCACGGCGGCCTCTCTCAATAGCGAGGCTATTCTCACTGAGTCTGTACATAGTCAAAGCTTTCCTTAATTTTGGGTCAGTCACAGTGGTCAGGTATTCTGCTGAGTACTCGCTATCTGTGCAAAATAGCGTTCTAGTTTGCTCTGTTTTATTGTTAATTCTTTCCAATGTGTTAAGTCATTATTTTTTAGCTTTCTGTTGTGTTTCTGTCCTGGGGCTCTGTGGGGTCTGTTTGTGTTTGTGAACAGAGCCCCAGGACCAGCTTTCTTAGGGGCCTCTTCTCCAGGTTCATCTCTCTGTAGATGATGGCTTTGTTATGGAAGGTTTGGGAATCGCTTCCTTTTAGGTGGGTGTAGAATTTAACGGCTTGTTTCTGGATTTTGATAATTAGTGGATATCGGCCTAATTCTGCTTTGCACGCATTATTTGCTGTTGTACACGGAGGATATGCATGCAGAATTCTGCAGTGCTGTTCCTTATTTTTCCGTAGTGTATTTCTGTATTGTTTTAGTGATTCACCATAGTGAAGCCGTAGGCTCAGGTTTTCTGGGTCTCTATGTTTTGTTTGGATAGGTTTCTCAATTTCTTTCTTAGGTGTTTGCATTCTTAGTCAAACTATTTGTCATTGTTGTTAATGTTCTTAGGTTTTCTGCTTGAAATGTTTAGATTTGATAGGGAAGCTGTGAGGTCAAATATACTGTTTAGGTTTTCTACTGCCAAGTTTACACCTTCACTATTACAGTGAAATGTTTTGTTGAGGAAGTTGTCTAAAAGGGATTGAATTTGTTGTTGCCCAATAATTTTTTGGTAGGTTTCCACACTACTTACCTTCTGTCTATAGCATTTCTTAATATTATTCAGTTCCTTTGGCTTTGATGCCTCATGATTGAGTATTGCGCTATTCAAGTATACTGATTTCGATGTGATCTGATAGGGGTGTCAGTGGGCTGACTGTGAACTCTCTGAGAGACTCCTGGTTGAGGTCAGTGATAAAGTAATCTACAGTGTACCTACCATAGGAGTCCCCTCGAAGCCTACCATTGACTATGTACAGACCCAGCGTGCGACAGAGTTGCGGCGCGTTTTTGTTGGTTGTTTTGTCATAGTTGTGTCTAGGGGGGCACATTTGGGAGGGAATGCTGTCTCCTCCAGGTAGGTGTTAGTCCCCCTGTGTGCTAAGAGTGTCAGGTTCTTGTCCAGTTTTGGTATTTAGGTCACTACAGACATGTCCCTGGGCCGGAAAATGGTTCATCTCCCCTCTAGGATGGAAAATCGTTAAAGTATGGGGATTCCATTGGGGGTATGTAGGTATCACACATGAGGAAATGTTTTTCTGTTGAGATAATTTCCTCATTCATTCCTAGCCAGATGTAAAATGTTCCTGTTTTGACTAATTTAATAGAGTTGGTTAGGTCTGCTCTATATCAAATTAGCATACCCCCTGAGTCTCTTCCCTGTTTCACACCTGGTAGTTTGGTGGATGGGACTACCAACTTTCTGTAACCTAGAGGGCAACCAGTGGGTCTGTCTCATCTATACCATATTTTTTTGCAGGATGACATGGTCTGTACTTCCAATTTCTTCGATGAAATCTGGGTTCCTGCTTTTCAGGCCAAAGGCAGATGACCTCAGACATCGTACAGTTGAAGTCAGAAGTTTACATTCACCTTAGCCAAACATATTTAAACTCAGTTTTTCACAATTCCTGACATTTAATCCTAGTAAAAATTCCCTGTCTTAGGTCAGTTAGGATCACCACTTTATTTTAAGAATGTGAAATGCCAGAATAATAGTAGAGTGAATGATTTATTTCAGCTTTTATTTCTTTCATCACATTCCCAGTGGGTCAGAAGTTTACATACACTCAATTAGTATTTGGTAGCATTGCCTTTAAATTGTTTAACTTGGGTCAAACGTTTTGGGTAGCCTTTCACCAGCTTCCCACAATAAGTTGGGTGAATTTTGGCCCTGTCCTCTTGACAGAGCTGGTGTAACTGAGTCAGTTTTGTAGGCCTCCTTGCTCGCACACGCTTTTTCAGTTCTGCCCACAAATTTTCTATAGGATTGAGGTCAGGGCTTTGTGATGGCCATTCCATTTTGCCACAACTTTGGGGTCATTGTCCATTTGGAAGACCCATTTGCGACCAAGCTTTAACTTCCTTCAATATATCCACATAATTTACCTCCCTCATGATGCCATCTATTTTGTGAAGTGCACCAGTCCCTCCTGCAGCAAAGCACCCCCACAACATGATGCTGCCACCCCTGTGCTTCACGGTTGGGATGGTGTTCTTCGGCTTGCAAGCCTCCCCCTTTTTCCTCCAAACATAATGATGGTCATTATGGCCAAACAGTTATATTTTTGTTTCATCAGACCAGAGGACATTTCTCAAAAAAGTACGATCTTTGTCCCCATGTGCAGTTGCAAACTGTAGTCTGGCTTTTTTATGGCAGTTTTGGAGCAGTGGCTTCTTCCTTGCTGAGCGGTATATGTCGATATAGGACTTGTTTTACTGTGGATATAGATACTGTTGTACCCGTTCCCTCCAGAATCTTCACAAGGTCCTTTGCTGTTGTTCTGGGATTGATTTGCACTTTTCACACCAAAGTACGTTCGTTCATCTCTAGGAGACAGAACGTGTCTCCTTCCTGAGCGGTATGACGGCTGCGTGTTCCCATGGTGTTTATACTTGCGTACTATTATTTGTACAGATGAATGTGGTACATTCAGGCGTTTGGGAATTGCTCCCAAGGATGAACCAGACTTGTGGAGGTCTACAATTCTTTTTCTGAGGTCTTGGCTGATTTCTTTTGATTTTCCCATGATGTCAAGCAAAGAGGTACTGAGTTTGAAGGTAGGCCTTGAAATACATCCACATGTACACCTCCAATGATGTCAATTAGCCTATCAGAAGCTTCTAAAGCCATGACATCATTTTCTGGAATTTTCCAAGCTGTTTAAAGGCAGTCAACTTAGTGTATGTAAACTTCTGACCCACTGGAATTTTGATACAGTGAATTATAAGTGAAATAATCTGTCTGTAAAGAATTGATGGAAAAATTACTTGTCATGCACAAAGTAGATGTCCTAACTGACTTGCCAAAACTATAGTTTGTTAACAAGAAATTTGTGTAGTGTTTGAAAAATGAGTTTTAATGACTCCAACCTAAGTGTATGTAAACTTCTGACTTCAACTGTACTGAATATTCCTGGATGTTCCACTCTTTTATTTTTTATTTATTTATAGAAGCATTGTATATCAAAACAAATGTGCATCTGCAGCCTCTCAGGGGTTTACATTCTTTGTGGGGTCACACCCCCCCCCACCCCACCCACACACCCCCACAGCTGGTCAGGGGGCTGAGTGCTGAGGACAGCAGTTTAGGGTTTGTACCGTGAGCGCATGGGTAAACCCAGCTCTATATATATGCAAATCCCATTCATTCTCTCTCTGTCCTCAGCTCCACAGTGTAATGGACAATCTATGAGGGGTATTGATCGACACGGAGATGTCTCTATCTGTGTGTGTGTATGTGTATGCATATAGGGGTTGATGAAGGAATCATGCTCAATATTAGGACATCTCTTTGCGTGTGTGTGTGTGTGTGTGTGTGTGTGTGTGTGTGTGTGTGTGTGTGTGTGTGTGTGTGTGTGTGTGTGTGTGTGTGTGTGTGTGTGTGTGTTTGCCTAGGGTATGTGCATGTACGGGTTCAGGTCTGGGTTAATATAGAGACTAAAAGGCTTGTAGGGGTGTGTGTGACCTGTATTTTAGTTCACTGTGACTCTCACTGTAACCTCCAGTGGACTACAGTGGACCTCTACAGTGTAACCTCTCTAACATGTGGGTTTGGGTTCCTCCTCATGTGTGTGGGAAAAATACAAAGAATAGAAAAAAGGGGAAGAGAAAAAAGAGGAGAATCGTCAGGGATAAGACATGGTAAAGATGGTCATCTGTGGATGAGATATGGTAAAGATGGTCATCTTTGGAAAAGATATGGTAAAGATGGTTAATTGAAGTGAGGATAAGATATGTTAAAGATGGTTATCTGTGGATAAGATATGGTAAAGATGGTCATCTGTAGCGAGGATATTATATAGTAGAAATGGTAATCTGTAGCGAGGATAAGATATGGTAAAGATTGTCATATGTGGATAGGAGATGGTGAAGATTTTCCATTGAAGTGAGGTTAAGATATGGTAAAGATGGTCATCATGGAATATGATATGTTAAATATGGTCATCATGGAATATGATACGGTAAAGATGACCATCTGTGGAGAAGAGATGGTGAAGATGGTCCATTGAAGTGAGGATAAGATATGGTAAAGATGGTCATCTGTGGATATGATATGTTAACAAGTCTTATCCTCAGAACGTGTCTCCTTCCTGAGCGGTATGACGGCTGCGTGTTCCCATGGTGTTTATACTTGCGTACTATTTTTTGTACAGATGAACATGGTACCTTCAGGTGTTTGGATGAACCAGACTTGTGGAGGTCTACAATTTGTTTCCGAGGTCTTGGCTGATTTCTTTTGATTTTCCCATGATGTCAAGCAGAGAGGCACTGAGTTTGAAGGTAGGCCTTGAAATACATCCACAGGTACACCTCCAATTGACTCAAATGATGTCAATTAGCCTATCAGAAGCTTCTAAAGCCATGACATCATTTTCTGGAATTTTCCAAGCTGTTTAAAGGCAGTCAACTTAGTGTATGTAAACTTCTGACCCACTGGAATTGTGATACAGTGAATTAAAAGTGAAATAATCTGTCTGTATAGAATTTATGGAAAAATTACTTGTGTCATGCACAAAGTAGATGTTCTAACCGACTTGCCAAAACTATAGTTTGTTAACAAGAAATTTGTGGAGTGTTTGAAAAATGAGATTTAATGACTCCAACCTAAGTGTATGTGAACTTCAGACTTCAACTGGATATGGTACAAATGGTCATCTGTATCGAGGATAATATATGGTAAAGATTGTCACATAAGAGGATAAGAGATGGTCCATTCAAGTGAGGATAAGATATGGTAAAGATTACCATCTGTGGATAAAATATGGTGGTAAAGATGGTCACCTTTGGATAAGATATGGTGGTAAAGATGGTCATCTGTGGATAAGAGATGGTGAAGATGGTCCATTGAAGTGAGGATAAGATATGGTAAAGATGACCATCTGTGGATAAGATATGGTGTTAAAGATGGTCACCTGTGTGGATAAGATATGGTGGTAAAGATGGTCACCTGTAGATAAGATATAGTGGTAAAGATGGTCATCTGTCGATATGATATGGTAAAGATGGTCATCAGTAGCAAGGATAAGATATGGTAAAGATGGTCATCTGTGGATACGATATACTGGTAAAGATGGTCATCTGTGGATAAGATATAGTGGTAAAGATGGTCACCTGTGGATAAGATATGGTGGTAAAGATGGTCACCTGTCGATATGATATTGTAAAGATGGTCCTCTGAAGTGAGTATAAGACATGGTAAAGATGGTCATCTGTGGATAAAATATGGTGGTAAAGATGGTCATCTGTCGATATGATATGGTAAAGATGGTCCTCTGAAGTGAGTATAAGACATGGTAAAGATGGTCATCTGTGGATAAAATATGCTGGTAAAGATGGTCCTCTGAAGTGAGGATGAGACATGGTAAAGATGGTCATCTGTAGCGAGGATAATATATGGTAAAGATGGTCATCTGTGGATAAGATATGTTAAAGATGGCCATCTGTGGATAAGATATGGTGGCAAAGATGGCCATCTGTGGATAAGATATGGTGGTAAAGATGGCCATCTGTGGATAAGATATGGTGGTAAAGATGGTCATCTGTCGATATGATATGGTAAAGATGGTCCTCTGAAGTGATTATAAGACATGGTAAAGATGTTCATCTGTGGATAAAATATGGTGGTAAAGATGGTCATCTGTCGATATGATATGGTAAAGATGGTCCTCTGAAGTGAGTATAAGACATGGTAAAGATGGTCATCTGTGGATAAAATATGCTGGTAAAGATGGTCCTCTGAAGTGAGGATAAGACATGGTAAAGATGGTCATCTGTAGCGAGGATAATATATGGTAAAGATGGTCATCTGTGGATAAGATATGTTAAAGATGGCCATCTGTGGATAAGATATGGTGGCAAAGATGGCCATCTGTGGATAAGATATGGTGGTAAAGATGGCCATCTGTGGATAAGATATGGTGGTAAAGATGGTCATCTGTCGATATGATAAGGTAAAGATGGTCCTCTGAAGTGATTATAAGACATGGTAAAGATGTTCATCTGTGGATGAAATATGGTGGTAAAGATGGTCATCTGTCGATATGATATGGTAAAGATGGTCCTCTGAAGTGAGTATAAGACATGGTAAAGATGGTCATCTGTGGATAAAATATGCTGGTAAAGATGGTCCTCTGAAGTGAGGATAAGACATGGTAAAGATGGTCATCTGTAGCGAGGATAATATATGGTAAAGATGGTCATCTGTGGATAAGATATGTTAAAGATGGCCATCTGTGGATAAGATATGGTGGCAAAGATGGCCATCTGTGGATAAGATATGGTGGTAAAGATGGCCATCTGTGGATAAGATATGGTGGTAAAGATGGCCATCTGTGGATAAGATATGGTGGTAAAGATGGTCATCTGTGGATAAGATATGTTAAAGATGGTCATCTGTGGATAAGATATGGTGTTAAAGATGGTCATCTTTGGATAAGATATGGTAAAGATGGTTCTCTGAAGTGAGGATAAGATATGGTAAAGATGGTCATCTGTAGTGAGGATAAGATATGGTAAAGATTGTCATCTGTAGTGAGGATAATATACGGTAGAAATGGACATCTGTGGATAAGATATGGTAAAGATGGTCATCTGTGGATAAGATATGGTAAAGATGGTCCACTGTAGTGAGGATATGATATGGTAAAGATGGTCAACTGTTGTGAGGATATGATATGGTAAAGATTGTCAACTGTAGTGAGGATATGATATGGTAAAGATTGTCATCTGTAGTGAGGATATGATATGGTAAAGATTGTCATCTGTAGTGAGGATATGATATGGTAAAGATTGTCATCTGTAGTGAGGATATGATATGGTAAAGATTGTCATCTGTAGTGAGGATATGATATGGTAAAGATTGTCATCTGTAGTGAGGATATGATATGGTAAAGATGGTCAACTGTTGTGAGGATATGTGATTATGTACAGGGTTGGTAATTTTGTACATAGGAGAGGAAAACTTCAACTGATCCATCTTTAACAGAATGCTACTCAAATCATCTCATCTCTCCTCTACTCCACCATTTGACTCATCTTCTCTCCCATCTGTGTGTGTGTGTGTGTGTGTGTGGTGCGTGCATGTGTGTGTGTGTGGTGCGTGCTTGCATGTGTGTGTGTGTGCTTGTTTGTACAGTGGTTGGTGAAGGAATCATGCTGATGATCAGAAAATCTTTATTAGGAAGTATCATTGTGTGTGTGTGTGTGTGTGTGTGTGTGTGTGTGTGTGTGTGTGTGTGTGTGTGTGTGTGTGTGTGTGTGTGTGTGTGTGTGTGTGTTTGTGTGTGTATTTACTGCTCATGTTGAGGACTTGCTTTCTCAGCAGGAGCCGTTTCCTCATGCAGAACTGGAAAACTAGATATGCAGGCAAACAAAACACTCTGCACAAACTACACCCACACACAATCGGACTGTGTGTGTGTGTGTGTGTGTGTGTGTGTGTGTGTGTGTGTGTGTGTGTGTGTGTGTGTGTGTGTGTGTGTGTGTGTGTGTGTGTGTGTGTGTGTGTGTGTGTGTGTGTGTGTGTGTGTGTGTGTGTGTGTGTGTGATCTCACGCTGAGGGTCTGCGGATGGGTATTTACAGGAGGCTGACCGGTTGGATTGAGATTGGGCTGCTTTGACGGCGCTCCGCTCGTAAATTACCTCCCTCCCCCCCAGCAAGGAACAATGGGAAGACCTGGGAATGGGCTATGGGCTGGGAATGGGCTGGGGATGGGCTCTGATTCCCTGAACCCCCCTTGGGGTTAACGCCTCCATTATAATACCTACCCCAACCCCCGATCATCAGCCTATAATAAGCCTAAAAACTCTCTAGAATGATCTACCATAAATAAGAAACGCTACATTTTTGACAGATAATTTAGATGCAGGACACCAGCTTTTTTGTATATTACCCTTATTCTTTTGTCATTGCAAATTATCTTCATTTTGTATAATTTGTGAATACATTTATGAAAGAAAAGCAAAGGTATCTCTGTGCGTGGTTTTATCTGTCCATGACCAACAGAATTACACAGGTTAAAACATATGTAGAGAGAAAATCATTTCCATAAGAATTTCCATAATTGTCCACACCTGCTTTTCAGGATATAATGCTTTTGAGGATAGTTCCCTCCCAACCCCCTCTCTCTCTGAGACACGGGGATATTTTAACTCCCGGTGCGGCCTGGAGATGGGGCAGGTAGATTGATTTCACGCACACAGAACAGGAGGAAAGATACTGTGTGTGTGTGTGTGTGTGTGTGTGTGTGTGTGTGTGTGTGTGTGTGTGTGTGTGTGTGTGTGTGTGTGTGTGTGTGTGTGTGTGTGTGTGTGTGTGTGTGTGTGTGTGTGTGTGTGTGTGTGTGTGTGTGTGTGTGTGTAAACAGAGAAATGCAGAGCGAAGAAGAAAGATACAACCTGATTATGTCTGTAATACATGAAACGTGTTCTAATAAATGACGGTCTCTTATGTAAAGCCTTTGCATATGGAGTGCAGACAAGCAGTAATTCATTGTTCAAAGGTTAAATTGCTATGGACAATTATAGAATTTAATTTTCTTAAGTGCTATTAGCATATATATTTAGTTACATATTCAGTGCTTGGGACTCGAGAATAGACTATAATGTGACAAGGAATCAAGATCAATTTATTTACTATAGAGAATAAGAGAAAGAGAAAGCAGACAGCTAGACATAGACAGTCATTACGAGAGATAGAGATGTGGAGAGAAGTAAAGACAGAGATAGATCGATGCTTATTTATTTTCCCTTTTGTACTTTAACCATTTGTACATCGTTACAACACTGTATATATACATAATATTACATCTGTAATGTCTTTATTCTTTTTAAACTTTTGTGAGTGTAATGTTTACTGTTCATTTTGGTTTATTTCATTTTTGTATATTATCTACCTCACTTACTTTGGCAATTGTTAACATGTGTTTCCCATGTCAATAAAGCACCTTGAATTGAAATGATAGAAAGATGGGGAAACAGATAGGTAGACAGGTAGAGAGATAGAGGTAGAGGTTGAGGGAAGTAGAGAGAGTTTGAGGTAGAGAGAGGTACAGGTAGAGAGAGGTTGAGGTAGAGAGAGGTACAGGTAGAGAGAGGTAGAGGTAGAGAGAGGTACAGGTAGAGAGAGGTTGAGGTAGAGAGAGGTACAGGTAGAGAGAGGTAGAGGTAGAGAGAGGTACAGATAGAGAGAGGTTGAGGTAGAGAGAGGTACAGGTAGAGAGAGGTTGAGGTAGAGAGAGGTACAGGTAGAGAGAGGTAGAGGTAGAGAGAGGTACAGGTAGAGAGAGGTAGAGGGAGGTAGAAGTAGAGAGAGGTAGAGGTAGAGGAAGGTAGAGGGAGGTAGAGGGAGGTAGAATAGAGAGAGGTAGAGGGAGGTAAAAGTAGAGGGAGGTAGTAGTAGAGAGAGGTAGAGGGAGGTAGTAGTAGAGAGAGGTAGAGGGAGGTAGTAGTAGAGAGAGAGAGGGAGGTAGAGGGAGGTAGAATAGAGAGAGGTAGAGGGAGGTAAAAGTAGAGGGAGGTAGAAGTAGAGAGGAAGAGGGAGGTAAAAGTAGAGAGAGGAAGAGGGAGGTAGAAGTAGAGAGAGGAAGAGGGAGGTAGAGGTAGAGAGAGGTAGAGGAAGGTAGAGAGTGTTAGAGGTAGAGGTAAAGAGATGGAGAGGTAGAGGGAAGTAGAGAGAGATAGAAGTAGAGAGAGATAGAAGTACAGGGAGGTACAGAGAGGTATAGAGAGGTAGAGAGAGGTAGAAGTACAGAGAGGTAGAGGTCGAGAGAGGTCAATGTAAAGAGTTGTAGGGAGAGGTAAAGAGAGTTTGGAGTACAGAGAAATGTAGAGGTAGAAAGAGGTAGAGAGAGGTTGAGGTAGGGAGAAGTAGAGGGAAGTAGAGAGAGGTAGAGGTAGATAGAGGTAGAGAGAGACAGAAGTAGAGGGAGGTAGAAGTAGAGAGAGGAAGAGGGGTAGAGGAAGGTAAAGAGAGGAAGAAGTACAGAGAGGTACAGAGATGTATAGAGAGAGGAAGAGGGAGGTAGAAATAGAGAGAGGAAGAGGGAGGTAGAAGTAGAGAGAGGAAGAGGGAGGTAGAAGTAGAGAGAGGTAGATAGAGGTAGAGGAAGGTAGAGAGTGTTAGAGGTAGAGGTAAAGAGATGGAGAGAAGTAGATAGAGGTAGAAGTAGAGAGAGATAGAAGTACAGGGAGGTACAGAGAGGTATAGAGAGGTAGAGAGAGGTCGAGGTTGAGGTAGGGAGAAGTAGAAGTAGAGAGAGGTAGAGGGAAGTAGAGAGAGGTTGAGGTAGAGAGAGGTAGAGAGAGGTAGAGAGAGGTGGAGGGAGGTAGAGAGAGGCAGAAGTACAGAGATAGAGGGAGGTAGAGATAGTTAGAAGTACAGAGAGATAGAAGTAGAGAGAGATGGAGGTAGAAATAGGTAAAGGTGGAGAGAGGTCAATGTAAAGAGATGTAAAGAGAGGTAGAAGTACAGAGAGGTAGAGAAAGGTAGCGTAGGGAGGAGTAGAGAAGGAAAGAGGTAGAAGTACAGAGAGGTAGGGAGAGGTTGAGGTAGAAAGAGGTAGGGAGAAAGGTAGAGGTAGAGAGGTAGAGATAGAGAGAGGTATAGGAAGGTAGAGAGGAAGAGAGAGGTAGATGTAGAGAGAGGTAGGGAGAGGTTGAGGTAGAGAAAGGTTGAGGTAGAAAGAGGTATAGGTTGAGGGAAGTAGAGTGAGGTAGCGGTAGAGAGAGGTAGAGAGAGAGAGATAGAAGTAGAGAGAGAAAGGTAGAGGTAGAGATAGAGGTATAGGAAGGTAGAGAGAAGAAGAGAGAGGTAGATGTAGAGAGAGGTATAGGTAGAGAAAGGTAGAGAGTGGTAGTGAAAGGTAGAGCGTGGTAGAGGTAGAGGGAAGTAGAGAGAGGTTGAGGTAGAGAGAGGTATAGGTAGAGAGAGGTAGAAAGTGGTTGAGAGACAGAATAACAACAAAAAAATGGATTTTTTTGTTGTTATTCTGTCTCTCACTGTTCAAATAAACCTACCATTAAAATGATAGACTGATCATTTCTTTGTCAGTGGGCAAACGTACAAAATCAGCAGGGGATCAAATACTTTTTTCCCCTCACTGTAGAAGTAGAGGTTGATAGAGGTAGAGAGAGTTTGAGGTGGAGGGAGGTAGAAGTAGAGAGCGGTAGGTAGATGTACAGAGATTTATAGAGGTAGAGATAGGTAGAAGTGCAGAGTGGTAGAGATAGAGAGTGGTAGAGGTAGAGGTAGAGAGAAGCACAAAGAGGTAGAACTAGAGGTAGAAGTAGGGAGAGGTAGAGAGAGGTAGAGAGAGGTAGAGAGAGGTTGAGATAGAGGGAGGTAGATGTAGGTAGAAGTAGGGAGAGGTAGAGGGAGGTTGAGAGAGGTAGAAGTACATAGAGGTAGAAGTAGAGAGATATAGAGGGAGAGGTAGAGGAAGGTAGAGCGAGGTAGAGGGAGAGCAAGATAGAGGGAGGTTGTGGGAGGTAGAAGTACAAAGAGGTAGAGAGAGGTATAGAGAGTTGGAGGAAGTAGAGGGATGTAGAGGTAGAGAGAAGTTGAGAGAGGTTGAGGTAGAGAGAGGTATAGGTAGAGAGATGTAGAGGTAGAGAGACGTTGAGAGAGGTTGAGGTAGAGAGAGGTATAGGTAGAGAGATGTAGAGGTAGAGAGACGTTGAGAGAGGTTGAGGTAGAGAGAGGTAGAGGTAGAAAGTGGTTGAGAGAGGTAGAAGTACAGAGAGGTAGAGAGTGGTAGAAGTACGATAGAGGTAGAAGTAAAGAGGGGTAGGGAGAGGTAAAGAGGGGTAGAATTACGGAGAGGTAGGGGGATGTAGAGGGAAGTAGAGGGATGTAGTGGGAGGTAGAGAGAGGTAGAGGTAGAGTGAGGTAGAGAGTGGTAGAAGTACAGGGAGATATAGGTAGGTAGAGGTAGAGAGAGGTATAAGTAAAGAGGGGTAGGGAGAGGTAAAGAAAGGTAGAGGGAGGGAGAGAGGTAGGAGAAGTAGAAGTAGAGAGAGGTAGAGGAAGGTAGACAGAGGTAAAGAGAGATAAAGGCAGAGGTAGAGAGTGGCAGGGAGAGGTAGAGAGAGGCAGAAAGAGGTAAAGGCAGAGGTAGAGAGTGGCAGGGAGATGTATAAGTAGAGAGAGGTAGAGAGAGGTAGAGAGAGAGGGAGGTAGAGAGAGGTAGAGGTAGAAATTGATAGAGAGAGGTAGAAGGAAAGAGGGGTAGGGAAAGGTAGAAGTACAGAGAGGTAGAGGGAGGTAGAGAGAGGTAAAGAGAAGTATGGAGAAGTAGAGAGAGGTTGAGACAGGTAGAGGAAGGTAGATGAAGGTAGATGTAGGTAGAGGTAGAAGTAGAGAGAGGTAGAGGGAGTTAGATGGAGGTATAGAGAGGTAGAGGGAAGTAGAAGTAGAGAGGTAGAAGTAGTGAGGTAGAAGTACAGAGAGGTACCGGGTGGTAGAAGTACAGAGAGGTACCGGGTGGTAGAAGTACAGAGAGGTACCGGGTGGTAGAAGTACAGAGAGGTACCGGGTGGTAGAAGTACAGAGAGGTACCGGGTGGTAGAAGTACAGAGAGGTACCGGGTGGTAGAAGTACAGAGAGGTACCGGGTGGTAGAAGTACAGAGAGGTACCGGGTGGTAGAAGTACAGAGAGGTACCGGGTGGTAGAAGTACAGAGAGGTAGGGAGATGTAAATAGAGGTAGAAGTACAGAGAGGTAGAGAGAGGTAGAGGAAGGTAGGTAGAGGTAGAGAGAAGTAGAAGTACAGAGAGGTAGCGAGAAGTAGAGAGAGGTATAGGTGGAGAGATAGAGGGAGGTAGGTAGAGGTAGAGAGAGGTAGATGTAGAGAGAGTTAGCGATAGAGGAAGGTAGAGAGAAGTAGAAGTACAGAAAGGTAGAGGGAGGTAGAAGTGGCGAAAGATGGAAGTACAGAAATGTAGGGAGAGGTAGAGAGAGGTAGATGTGGAGGGAGGTAGAGAGAGGTGGAGAGGTATACATTCAGAGCAATGTTCCCTCAACAATCTGTTGGCACTGGCATTCTGCCTCTGATCTGGAGGACTCATTAAACAGAGAACCACCCTGGTCATCCCGTATACTGCCTCTGATCTGGAGGACTCATTAAACAGAGAACATCCCTGGTCATCCGTACTGCCTCTGATCTGGAGGACTCATTAAACAGAGAGCATCCCTGGCCATCCCTACTGCCTCTGATCTGGAGGACTCATTAAACAGAGAACATCCCTGGTCATCCCGTATACTGCCTCTGATCTGGAGGACTCATTAAACAGAGAACATCCCTGGTCATCCGTACTGCCTCTGATCTGGAGGACTCATTAAACAGAGAGCATCCCTGGCCATCCCTACTGCCTCTGATCTGGAGGACTCATTAAACAGAGATCATCCCTGGTCATCCCGTATACTGCCTCTGATCTGGAGGACTCATTAAACAGAGATCATCCCTGGTCATCCGTACTGCCTCTGATCTGGAGGACTCATTAAACAGAGAACATCCCTGGTCATCCCGTATACTGCCTCTGATCTGGAGGACTCATTAAACAGAGAACATCCCTGGTCGTCCCGTATACTGCCTCTGATCTGGAGGACTCATTAAACAGAGAACATCCCTGGTCATCCCGTATACTGCCTCTGATCTGGAGGACTCATTAAACAGAGAACATCCCTGGTCATCCCGTATACTGCCTCTGATCTGGAGGACTCATTAAACAGAGAATATCCCTGGTCATCCCTACTACCTCTGATCTGGAGGACTCATTAAACTGTGAACATGCCTGGTCATCCCGTATACTGCCTCTGATCTGGAGGACTCATTAAACATAGAACATCCCATATACTGCCTCTGATCTGGAGGACTCATTAAACATCCCATATACTGCCTCTGATCTGGAGGACTCATTAAACATAGAACATCCCATATACTGCCTCTGATCTGGAGGACTCATTAAACAGAGAACATCCCGTATACTGCCTCCGATCTGGAGGACTCATTAAACAGAGAACATCCCTGGTCATCCGTACTGCCTCCGATCTGGAGGACTCATTAAACAGAGAACATCCCTGGTCATCCGTACTGCCTCCGATCTGGAGGACTCATTAAACAAAGAACATCCCTGGTCATCCGTACTGCCTCTGATCTGGAGGACTCATTAAACACACATGCTTCGTTTGTTATTGATGTCTGAGTGTTGGAGTGTGCCCCTGGCTATCCATACATTTAAAAAAAACTAGATAAGAACAAGGAGTTTGAAATGATTCATGCTGTTACTTTTGATACTTAAGAATATTTTAGCAATTACATTTACTTTACTTTCTAAAATACTTTTAGACTTTTACTTAAGTAGTATTTTACTGGGTGACTTTCACTTGGGTCATTTTCAATTAAGGTATCTTTACCTTTACTCAAGTATGACAATTGGGTACTTATTCCACCTGGGAGAGCTTGACCAGTTTATCCACTTGTCCTTCAGACAAGGAGGTGACTGAGGTCCAAAGCCAAGTCTAGGTCAAAAAGGCTCTTTAACATCTTCTACCCCCAAGTCAGAAGACTGCTGAACAATTAATCAAATGGCCACCTGGACTATTTACATTGACAACCCCCTTTAAGACATAAAACAAGCTCTTTACCTGGCTAGCTTTTTAAAGAGGGCTAGAAATGTACATGTTTTGTGTTCTTGTAGGAAACAACCACTCCCCCATTGTTGACTACAAATGATCTATATCTAGGCTAATAACTCACTAACTACCAAAGGATATGAACAAAATGTGCACACGTGGCTACATGCAGCTCTCACTTTGATCTCAAAACAAGTGCATCTACTCACAAATGCTAATGCTGTAACCACAGTCCAGTTCAAAGTAAATGGCACAGATCCACATATGGCAATAGTCTATTTGCATATAGGCCTACTGCAGCTCTGATTGGTTATGACGCACCGGTCTGTGTAGAGTACGGGCCTGAGTTGTGCCTGTCAGTGCAATAGAATCCAAACTCCAATGTGTCTGTCTACAAGAAAATCTCTTGCACAGTTAGTTTTCCATACTACATCTTGCATAGTTCATTTTGTTTCGGTATGTTACATTGAAAGTGGCTAATATTGCGTTGATTCGAGCACAATTCCTACAATAAAGCGAAATGTTGATAGTGTTAACTAAAGGGGAAAACTAAAAAAAGTTGGGTGAAGTTCAATCTCGTGCTTCTCTGCGTGGGCTGACATTTCCTCTGTGTGGCAGCGGGAGGGGAGCTACGAGCAGCCTAGGGGGAACAGTGGTTCAGAGGGCAGGGTCAGGTTGTTTAGGATGATCTAGTCACGTCCCGTCTCTCTGGGACAAGCAGGAGCTGGAGTTTTAAGGAGTAGCTGGGGAGATGGCTGGTGTGTGGATGTGTGTGTGATGTGTGTGTGATGTGTGTGTCTACACTACAGCGGGGCCATAGAAGGGCCAGGTCCATCAGGCACATGCCATTACTCACTCCCTGCATCACAATTAGTGCAAATGGGACATTACAGGGAAATGATCATCAATATGATGCTATCAGGGGGAAACTGCTTATTCCTCTGTGTCTACAGATAACGAGAGAGGATGCTGAGAAGTTGGGTGGAGGGGGGGGACATGGAGAAGGAGGAGGGAGGGGTGGAGGGGGGGCATGGAGAAGGAGGAGGGAGGGGTGGAGGGGGGACGTGGAGAAGGAGGAGGGAGGGGTGGAGGGGGGACATGGAGAAGGAGGAGGGAGGGGTGGAGGGGGGGCATGGAGAAGGAGGGAGGGGTGGAGGGATGGAGATGGAGGAGGGAGGGGTGGAGGGGGGCATAGAGAAGGGTGGAGGGGGTCATGGAGAAAGAGGAGGGAGGGGTGGAGATGGAGGAGGGAGGGGGAGGGGTGGAGGGGGGGACATGGAGAAGGAGGAGGGAGGGGTGGAGGGGTGGAGATGGAGGAGGGAGGGGTAGAGGGGGGGACATGGAGAAGAAGGAGGGGTGGAGATGGAGGAGGGAGGGGTGGAGGGGGGGACATGGAGAAGGAGGAGGGAGGGATGGGGTGGATAAACAAGGAGGTTGCAGTGGGGTAGGGGAGAGAGAGAGAGAGCGATGGAAAGACAAAATTAGACATCTATGTCCTGAGTACATTAGGAAATGCCTTGAAAACCAGCCACTAGGGGCAACAGTGAGGGCTATTACCATCAAGTAGGCTTGGGTTTTGCTAGGGTGTTGTGGACAGGGATGGTGGACAGACATAATCCAATGACTCTGGATCAGAAGGTTGGGATATTAAAACCTAAAATAAAAAGCCAGTTTCTACAACTGGGATTGAACTCACAACCTTCTGACCCAGAGTCATGGGATTATGGATTAAACATTAACTTTAGGCACGCAATCCAATGACTCTGGATCAGAAGGTTGTGTGTTCGATCTCAGTCGTGGACACTTGTTTTTCTTTTTGCTTTTAACCCTATCCCAAACCTTAACCCTTAACTAAACCATTAATAATGAGTGACTAAACTTAACCCTTAACTTTGAAATTTGACGTTTTGAGAAAAGGAATGAGCAACAGGAGCAACGTTTGGAGAACTTGGATGAACGTCTAACTTTGCAGTGAGACTGTGAGACCTTGTTGAACTTGTAATAGGTATGTTACTGAGTTGGCTCAGTCTTTACTCATTTTATTTCATCATGTAGTGTAATTAAGCTATAGATCTATACCCTTTTGCCCTCAGAACAGCCTCAATTCGTTGGGGCATGGACTCTACAAGTTGTCGAAAGCATTCCATGTTGACTCCAATTCTTCCCACAATTGTGTCAAGTTGGCTGGATGTCCTTTGTGTGGTGGACTGTTCTTGATACACACAGGAAACTGTAGAGTGTGAAAAACCCAGCAGCGTTGCAGTTCTTGACACACTCAAACCGGTGCTCCTGGCACCTACATACCCCGATCAATGTCACATAAATATTTTGTCTTGCCCATTCCCCCTCTGAATGACACACAAACACAATCCATGTCTCAGTTGTCTCAAGGCTTAAAAATCCTTCTTTAACCTGTCTCCTCCTCTTCATCTACACTGACATCAACAAGGGATCATAGATTACACCTGGTCAGTCTATGTCATGGAAAGAGCAGATGTTCCTAATGTTTTGTACACTCAGTGTATATTTCGAATAGCCTCATGTTAGTTCCATTGGAAAAAAAATACTAGAATAACTGTGAGACAGACAAAGTGTGGTCCATTTGGTTAATGGGAATCGGGCTATCTCAGCCAATAACACTAGCCGTATATCTCACTTCATTTGGCTAGTGTCGCGTCAGCAACATAACCAGGGGAAATAATAATGTGTAGCTATCTACATATGGAGAAGTAATGAACGAGAGAGGGATAGAGGGAGGGATGGATGGAGGGGGATAGAGGGAGGGATGGATGGAGGGGGATAGAGGGAGGGATGGACGGAGGGGGATAGAGGGAGGGATGGATGGAGGGAGATAGAGGGAGGGATGGATGGAGGGGGATAGAGGGAGGGATGGACGGAGGGGGATAGAGGGAGGGATGGATGGAGGGAGATAGAGGGAGGGATGGATGGAGGGGGATAGAGGGAGGGATGGATGGAGGGAGGGATGGAGGGAGGAAGGGGGATGGAGGGAGGAAGAGAGAGAGAGGAAGGGGGATGGAGGGAAGAAGAGAGAGGGGGGATGGAGGGAGGAAGAGAGGGGGAGGGAGGGATAGTGGGGGAGGGAGGAAGGGGGAGGGATGGAGGGAGGAAAAAGGGTGGAGGGAGGAAGTGTGAGGAAGGGATGGAGGGGGGAGAGAGGGAGGAAGGGGAAGGGATCGAGGGAGGAAGGAAGAGGGATGGAGGGAGGAAGTGGGAGGGTGGGAGGGATGGAGAGAGGAAGGGTGAGGGATGGAGGGAGGAAGGGGTAAAGGGAGAGGTGGAGGGAGGAAGGGGGAGAGGGAGGGAAGGTGTAAATGATATCATAATATTGTGGTATATTTCCCATTCTTTCGTTATGTTTTTTTTTCTTAAATCATTTTTTCCTTTCTAATTTCATATGCTACCTCCACAGCATGTTGAGGCAGTCTATCTGGTCAGTGTTTTTAGTTTAGTTTGACGTGACTCCCAGGCTGTAGTTGCTGTGTATTTCATCATATCAATTAGTGTGATTGGTATTGGACATTAGCTTGCGCTGTGTCACCATGGTGATTGACGGGAGATATTCTCTGAGAGAGAGTCTCTTTAAGAAAGAGAGAGTCTCTTTGAGAGAGAGAGAGAGAGATGGAGAGAGAGATTTTGGAGTTAGACAGTAACACTGAATTGCAGCTCTATTTCATCAGACCTCAGTGAGTAACATGTAGGCCTAGGTGACCTCATCTCATCACCTCATCTTGACAGCAAACATTCATTCAGAGGAAATGATGCGTTAACTCACAGGAAGTGATGCCTCGACAAGACACACTTGAATGGTCTCCCAGTACCCCCAGGTTTGGCAGCTGTTTTGAGGGTTCAGCTGCACCCAGGCTGTATTTGATCTATCATAATGATTGTCTTTAATATCAACACATGCGGGTGAGCTGGATTACAATGATCAATAGGAAATGTTGTTTGGATTTGGTGTTTGTAGGTAGGTAGACCACTGTGTGTCTTGAAAGACTTGTCAAAATCCCAGTTGCACGTGTGTAAGAGAGAGAATGTGAGTGTGTGTGATGGTATAGGTGCAGTGGCTGGGCCTGCTGCCTGCTGCTACAGCAGCTCATTTCACAGCTGTGTAGGATTAGGTGGTGGAGTGTGGTGGGCTAAACTGCCTCTTTTATCTCATTCAAACATGTTGCTAATTCAGCACTGGGCGGCTGCATGCCGCGGGAGTCTGCCTGACTGCCTTAGAGCGCGCGCGCACACACACACACACACACACACACACACACACACACACTGCCTTAGTAGCCCTAGCCGACCGCTAAGCGCTGTATCATTCTCCCCGGTGTGAATAAACCGCTAGTCCTAATCCCCAATCAGCCACCGTGACACGGATTATCACCCGCGACACGCGCTGCGACCCGGGAGAGAGGGAGGAGGGGGAGGGGGCGAAAGAGGTGTTTGAGAGAAAGGGGGGGAGAGGTAGAGAGAGGAGGGTGTCTGGGAGAGTAAAACATGAATTCAGGCTGAACCACTCTGACTCATTGACAATTAATTCAGGAGAAGTTGCCTCACAAAAGACATATTACAAGACTATAAAAAAATTACTACACACTTGTCAAAGTATAAAGTGTTTAATTGTGTTAAATAATTAATTCAGTATTCTGAGTGTGTGTTTAAGCGAGTATGTTCAATATTGAATTCTTCCCCCAGAGGGGAGCACACACACACAGAGCTTTAGGGGCTCTGAGTCTCAAACAGAAACCCCAAGATCAAACAGAACCCCCGAGATCAAACAGAACCCCCGAGATCCCTAGCCTTTCTTCCTGTGTTAACCCCTCATACCTCTCCTACAGTACATGCCCCCTGGTACAACCTACAGCAAGAGGCTCTCTCTCTCTCTCCCTCCCTCCCTCCCTCCCTCCCTCGATGTATGTGTTTACTCCTGAGTTAATTCAGTACTAATTGGTGTAACATGGTGTAAAGCTCAGGGAAATACAGCTAACAGCCAAGTCCTCCCACAGGGCCTTGTGGGTAAAAATATGTCACAACCACTCAACCTCAACCGTGGCCTAAGAAAACAAACAGCAGGCTACTGTACTGTACATATGTTATTATTAAACTGAAGAAAAAGGAAGATCAGACTTTTAATGTACATCATTTTTTTTGTATAACATTGGCTGTCTTCATGGGTTTGTGTAAAATCCCCAGAAAATAGGATGAGTCCCAGCATATCAAGGCACAAGGTGAGACCCAGATGCAGACAGGAGGCAGATGGTTGGAGTCTTACAATGTTTATTAATCCAAAGGGGTAGGCAAGAGAATGGTCGTGGACAGGCAAAAGGTCAAAACCAGATCAGAGTCCAGGAGGTACAGAGTGGCAGACAGGCTCGTGGTCAAGGCAGGCAGAATGGTCAGGCAGGCGGGTACAGAGTCCAGAAACAGGCAAGGGTCAAAACCGGGAAGACTAGAAAAAGGAGAATAGCAAAAGGAGTATGGGAAAAATACACTGGTTGACTTGACTAAACATACAAAACGAACTGGCACAGAGACAGGAAACACAGGGATAAATACACTGGGGAAAATCAATGACACCTGGAGGGGGTGGAGACAATCACAGGACAGGTGAAACATATCAGGGTGTGACACAGCGTGTATTGCTTTATTAAACATTAATTCAATACCCAACTATATTAGTCTCTAAGTCTACATTTTGGTAGTTAAAAGGTTGATTGCTAAATAGAAGACTACTCTGGTGGAGCTTGTTTTATGATAATAACATCTTCATGTTTAGTTCAAACAAACCAGCAGAAAATCTGAAATAAGCAGATCTTAAAAGGTCCAATGCAGACATTTTTATCTCAATATCAAATCATTTCTGGGTAACAATTAAGTACCTTACTGTTATTGTTTTTAATTAAAATGGTCAAAAAGAAACAAAAATAGCTTCTTAGCAAAGAGCAATTTCTCAATCAAGAATTTAGCTTGCTAGAGATCCTGGTTCAAGTCCAGGCTCTGTCGCAATCGGCCGCGA
>NW_021822419.1:0-28032 GCF_901001165.1 Salmo trutta | reverse complement strand
TAGACAGTGTAATGGGTTTAGAGAGAGAGAGGTTACTGACTAGACAGTGTAATGGGTTAGAGAGAGGTTACTGACTAGACAGTGTAATGGGTTAGAGAGAGAGAGAGAGGTTACTGACTAGACAGTGTAATGGGTTAGAGAGAGAGGTTACTGACTAGACAGTGTAATGGGTTAGAGAGAGAGAGAGAGAGGTTACTGACTAGACAGTGTAATGGGTTAGAGAGAGAGAGGTTACTGACTAGACAGTGTAATGGGTTAGAGAGAGAGGTTACTGACTAGACAGTGTAATGGGTTAGAGAGAGAGAGGTTACTGACTAGACAGTGTAATGGGTTAGAGAGAGAGGTTACTGACTAGACAGTGTAATGGTTAGAGAGAGGTTACTGACTAGACAGTGTAATGGTTAGAGAAGAGAGGTTCTGACTAGACAGTGTAATGGGTTAGAGAGAGAGAGAGGTTACTGACTAGACAGTGTAATGGGTTAGAGAGAGAGGTTACTGACTAGACAGTGTAATGGGTTAGAGAGAGAGAGAGGTTACTGACTAGACAGTGTAATGGGTTAGAGAGAGAGAGGTTACTGACTAGACAGTGTAATGGGTTAGAGAGAGAGAGGTTACTGACTAGACAGTGTAATGGGTTAGAGAGAGAGGTTACTGACTAGACAGTGTAATGGGTTAGAGAGAGAGAGGTTACTGACTAGACAGTGTAATGGGTTAGAGAGAGAGAGGTTACTGACTAGACAGTGTAATGGGTTAGAGAGAGAGAGGTTACTGACTAGACAGTGTAATGGGTTAGAGAGAGAGAGAGAGGTTACTGACTAGACAGTGTAATGGGTTAGAGAGAGAGAGAGGTTACTGACTAGACAGTGTAATGGGTTAGAGAGAGAGGTTACTGACTAGACAGTGTTGGGTTAGAGAGGAGGTTACTGACTACAGTGTAATGGTTAGAGAGAGAGAGAGAGGTTACTGACTAGACAGTGTAATGGGTTAGAGAGAGAGGTTACTGACTAGACAGTGTAATGGGTTAGAGAGAGAGGTTACTGACTAGACAGTGTAATGGGTTAGAGAGAGAGGTTACTGACTAGACAGTGTAATGGGTTAGAGAGAGAGGTTACTGACTAGACAGTGTAATGGGTTAGAGAGAGAGAGGTTACTGACTAGACAGTGTAATGGGTTAGAGAGAGAGAGTTACTGACTAGACAGTGTAATGGGTTAGAGAGAGAGGTTACTGACTAGACAGTGTAATGGGTTAGAGAGAGAGGTTACTGACTAGACAGTGTAATGGGTTAGAGAGAGAGGTTACTGACTAGACAGTGTAATGGGTTAGAGAGAGGTTACTGACTAGACAGTGTAATGGGTTAGAGAGAGAGGTTACTGACTAGACAGTGTAATGGGTTAGAGAGAGAGGTTACTGACTAGACAGTGTAATGGGTTAGAGAGAGAGGTTACTGACTAGACAGTGTAATGGGTTAGAGAGAGGTTACTGACTAGACAGTGTAATGGGTTATAGAGAGAGGTTACTGACTAGACAGTGTACTGGGTTAGAGAGAGAGAGAGAGGTTACTGACTAGACAGTGTAATGGGTTAGAGAGAGAGAGGTTACTGACTAGACAGTGTAATGGGTTAGAGAGAGAGGTTACTGACTAGACAGTGTAATGGGTTAGAGAGAGAGGTTACTGACTAGACAGTGTAATGGGTTAGAGAGAGAGAGGTTACTGACTAGACAGTGTAATGGGTTAGAGAGAGAGAGAGAGGTTACTGACTAGACAGTGTAATGGGTTAGAGAGAGAGGTTACTGACTAGACAGTGTAATGGGTTAGAGAGAGAGAGAGAGGTTACTGACTAGACAGTGTAATGGGTTAGAGAGAGAGAGGTTACTGACTAGACAGTGTAATGGGTTAGAGAGAGAGGTTACTGACTAGACAGTGTAATGGGTTAGAGAGAGAGAGAGAGGTTACTGACTAGACAGTGTAATGGGTTAGAGAGAGAGAGGTTACTGACTAGACAGTGTAATGGGTTAGAGAGAGAGAGAGGTTACTGACTAGACAGTGTAATGGGTTAGAGAGAGAGAGGTTACTGACTAGACAGTGTAATGGGTTAGAGAGAGAGAGGTTACTGACTAGACAGTGTAATGGGTTAGAGAGAGAGAGAGGTTACTGACTAGACAGTGTAATGGGTTAGAGAGAGAGGTTACTGACTAGACAGTGTAATGGGTTAGAGAGAGAGAGAGGTTACTGACTAGACAGTGTAATGGGTTAGAGAGAGAGAGAGGTTACTGACTAGACAGTGTAATGGGTTAGAGAGAGAGGTTACTGACTAGACAGTGTAATGGGTTAGAGAGAGAGGTTACTGACTAGACAGTGTAATGGGTTAGAGAGAGAGAGGTTACTGACTAGACAGTGTAATGGGTTAGAGAGAGAGAGGTTACTGACTAGACAGTGTAATGGGTTAGAGAGAGGTTACTGACTAGACAGTGTAATGGGTTAGAGAGAGAGAGGTTACTGACTAGACAGTGTAATGGGTTAGAGAGAGAGAGGTTACTGACTAGACAGTGTAATGGGTTAGAGAGAGAGGTTACTGACTAGACAGTGTAATGGGTTAGAGAGAGAGGTTACTGACTAGACAGTGTAATGGGTTAGAGAGAGAGAGAGAGGTTACTGACTAGACAGTGTAATGGGTTAGAGAGAGAGAGTTTACTGACTAGACAGTGTAATGGGTTAGAGAGAGGTTACTGACTAGACAGTGTAATGGGTTAGAGAGAGAGAGAGAGGTTACTGACTAGACAGTGTAATGGGTTAGAGAGAGAGAGGTTACTGACTAGACAGTGTAATGGGTTAGAGAGAGAGAGAGAGGTTACTGACTAGACAGTGTAATGGGTTAGAGAGAGAGAGAGAGGTTACTGACTAGACAGTGTAATGGGTTAGAGAGAGAGGTTACGGACTAGACAGTGTAATTGGGTTAGAGAGAGAGAGAGAGGTTAAGTGACTAGACAGTGGTAATGGGTTAGAGAGAGAGGTTACTGACTAGACAGTGTAATGGGTTAGAGAGAGAGAGAGGTTACTGACTAGAACAGTGTAATGGGTTAGAGAGAGAGAGAGGTTTACTGACTATACAGTGTAAATGGTTGAGAGAGAGAGGTTACTGACTAGAAAGTGTAAGGGTTAGAGAGAGAGGTTACTGACTAGACAGGTGTAATGGGTTAAGGATGAGAGAGAGAGGTTACTGACTAGCAGTGTAATGGGTTAGAGAGAGAGAGGTTACTGACTAGACAGGTGTATGGGTTAGAGAGAGAGAGGTTACTGACTAGACAGTGTAATGGGTTAGAGAGAGAGAGGTTACTGACTAGACAGTGTAATGGGTTAGAGAGAGAGAGAGAGGTTACTGACTAGACAGTGTAATGGGTTAGAGAGAGAGGTTACTGACTAGACAGTGTAATGGGTTAGAGAGAGAGGTTACTGACTAGACAGTGTAATGGGTTAGAGAGAGAGGTTACTGACTAGACAGTGTAATGGGTTAGAGAGAGAGGTTACTGACTAGACAGTGTAATGGGTTAGAGAGAGAGAGAGAGGTTACTGACTAGACAGTGTAATGGGTTAGAGAGAGGTTACTGACTAGACAGTGTAATGGGTTAGAGAGAGAGAGGTTACTGACTAGACAGTGTAATGGGTTAGAGAGAGAGGTTACTGACTAGACAGTGTAATGGGTTAGAGAGAGAGAGGTTACTGACTAGACAGTGTAATGGGTTAGAGAGAGAGGTTACTGACTAGACAGTGTAATGGGTTAGAGAGAGAGGTTACTGACTAGACAGTGTAATGGGTTAGAGAGAGAGGTTACTGACTAGACAGTGTAATGGGTTAGAGAGAGAGAGGTTACTGACTAGACAGTGTAATGGGTTAGAGAGAGAGAGAGAGAGAGGTTACTGACTAGACAGTGTAATGGGTTAGAGAGAGAGGGTTACTGACTAGACAGTGTAATGGGTTAGAGAGAGAGAGGTTACTGACTAGACAGTGTAATGGGTTAGAGAGAGAGAGGTTACTGACTAGACAGTGTAATGGGTTAGAGAGAGAGAGGTTACTGACTAGACAGTGTAATGGGTTAGAGAGAGAGAGAGGTTACTGACTAGACAGTGTAATGGGTTAGAGAGAGAGAGAGAGGTTACTGACTAGACAGTGTAATGGGTTAGAGAGAGAGAGGTTACTGACTAGACAGTGTAATGGGTTAGAGAGAGAGAGGTTACTGACTAGACAGTGTAATGGGTTAGAGAGAGAGGTTACTGACTAGACAGTGTAATGGGTTAGAGAGAGAGAGGTTACTGACTAGACAGTGTAATGGGTTAGAGAGAGAGGTTACTGACTAGACAGTGTAATGGGTTAGAGAGAGAGAGAGGTTACTGACTAGACAGTGTAATGGGTTAGAGAGAGAGGTTACTGACTAGACAGTGTAATGGGTTAGAGAGAGAGAGAGGTTACTGACTAGACAGGTTAGAGAAGAGAGAGAGAGAGAGGTTACTGACTAGACAGTGTATGGGTTAGAGAGAGAGAGGTTACTGACTAGACAGTGTAATGGGTTAGAGAGAGAGGTTACTGACTAGACAGTGTAATGGGTTAGAGAGAGAGAGAGGTTACTGACTAGACAGTGTAATGGGTTAGAGAGAGAGAGGTTACTGACTAGACAGTGTAATGGGTTAGAGAGAGAGGTTACTGACTAGACAGTGTAATGGGTTAGAGAGAGAGAGAGGTTACTGACTAGACAGTGTAATGGGTTAGAGAGAGAGAGGTTACTGACTAGACAGTGTAATGGGTTAGAGAGAGAGGTTACTGACTAGACAGTGTAATGGGTTAGAGAGAGAGAGAGAGGTTACTGACTAGACAGTGTAATGGGTTAGAGAGAGAGAGAGAGGTTACTGACTAGACAGTGTAAGGGGTATAGAGAGGAGAGAGAGAGGTTACTGACTAGACAGTGTAATGGGTTAGAGAGAGAGAGAGGTACTGACTAGACAGTGTAATGGGTTAGAGAGAGAGGTTACTGACTAGACAGTGTAATGGGTTAGGAGAGAGAGGTTACTGACTAGACAGTGTAATGGGTTAGAGAGAGAGGTTACTGACGAGACAGTGTAATGGGTTAGAGAGGGTTACTGACTAGACAGTGTAATGGGTTAGAGAAGAGAGAGGTTACTGACTAGACAGTGTAATGGGTAGAAGAGAGAGAGAGGTTACTGACTAGACAGTGTAATGGGTTAAGAGAGAGAGGTACTTGACTAGACAGTGTAATGGGTTAGAGAAGAGAGGGTTACTGACTAGACAGTGTAATGGGTTAGAGAGAGAGAGGTTACTGACTAGACAGTGTAATGGGTTAGAGAGAGAGAAGGTTACTGACTGAGCCAGTGTAATTGGGTTAGAGAGAGAGAGGTTAACTGACGTCTAGACAGGGTAATGGGTTAGAGAGAGAAGAGGCTTACTGGACTAGACCAGTGTAATGGTTTAGGAGAGAGAGAGGGTTCCTGACTAGACAGTGTAATGGGTTAGAGAGAGGATGTTTACTGACATAGGACCAGGTGTAATGGGTTAGAGAGAGCGGTTACTGAACTAGACAGTGTAATGGTTTAGAGAGAGAGGTTACTGACTAGGACAGTGTAATGGGTCTAGAGAGAGAGGTTACTGACTAGACAGTGTAATGGGTTAGGAGAGAGAGAGGGTATGACTAGACCTGTGTAATGGGTTAGAGAGAGAGGTTACTGACTAGACAGTGTAATGGGTTTAGAGAGAGCGAGAGGTTACTGGACTAGGACAGTGTAATGGGTTAGAGAGAGAGGAGGTTACTGACTAGACAGTGTAATGGGTTAGAGGATGAGGTTACTGACTAGGACAGTGTATGGGTTAGAGAGAGAGAGAGGTTACTGACTAGACAGTGTAATGGTTTAGAGAGAGAGAGAGGTTACTGACTAGACGTGTAATGGGTTAGAGGAGAGAGAGGAGGTTACTGACTAGACAGTGTAATGGGTTAGAGAGAGAGAGGTTACTGACTAGACAGTGTACTGGGTTAGAGAGAGAGAGGTTACTGACTAGACAGTGAATGGGTTTAGAGAGATATGAGGTTACTGACTAGACAGTGTAATGGGTTAGAGAGAGGGTTACTGACTAGACAGGTGTAATGGGTTAGAGAGAGAGGTTACTGACTAGCAGTGTAATGGTTAGAGAGACGGAGGTTACTGACTAGACAGGTAATGGGTTAGAGAGAGAGGTTACTGACTAGACAGTTGTAATGGGTTAGAGAGAGAGAGGTTACTGACTAGACAGTTGTAATGGGTTAGAGAGAGAGGTTACTGACTAGACAGTGTAATGGGTTAGAGAGAGAGGTTACTGACTAGACAGTGTAATGGGTTAGAGAGAGGTTACTGACTAGACAGTGTAATGGGTTAGAGAGAGAGAGAGGTTACTGACTAGACAGTGTAATGGGTTAGAGAGAGAGAGAGAGGTTACTGACTAGACAGTGTAATGGGTTAGAGAGAGAGAGAGAGGTTACTGACTAGACAGTGTAATGGGTTAGAGAGAGAGGTTACTGACTAGACAGTGTAATGGGTTAGAGAGAGAGAGCCTGCTACAGCTGTATCAGACGGGACAGAGAGAGCCTGCTACAGCTGTATCAGACGGGACAGAGAGAGCCTGCTACAGCTGTATCAGACGGGACAGAGAGAGCCTGCTACAGCTGTATCAGACGGGACAGAGAGCCTGCTACAGCTGTATCAGACGGGACAGAGAGAGCCTGCTACAGCTGTATCAGACGGGACAGAGAGAGCCTGCTACAGCTGTATCAGACGGGACAGAGAGAGCCTGCTACAGCTGTATCAGACGGGACAGAGAGCCTGCTACAGCTGTATCAGACGGGACAGAGAGAGCCTGCTACAGCTGTATCAGACGAGACAGAGAGAGCCTGCTACAGCTGTATCAGACGGGACAGAGAGAGCCTGCTACAGCTGTATCAGACGGGACAGAGAGAGCCTGCTACAGCTGTATCAGACGAGACAGAGAGAGCCTGCTACAGCTGTATCAGACAGGACAGAGAGCCTGCTACAGCTGTATCAGACGGGACTGAAACATCTAAATAGAACATTTTATCTCATTGACCAACTCTGTCCCCTCGCGGTTTCTTTCAGCCAGCACTGAGCTCGCCACGGCACACCTTCTCCACGAGATAGCTTACGCCACAGGCAAGCAGCATTACTACCTGCAACACAGTAATATTGCCAGCTCCCTTCTCTCGTCTAGTTTAATCTACATGTATTTGTTTGTGTTAACTAGACCGACTGGTTAGCCTCACCGCTCTGTGGTCATGGGAGACGGTTACCTCCGTGCGGTTACCTTCGGCTAGCACTATGCTAGCTACATCATACCTTAGCCACGAGGTAGCTGCTAGCTAGCTTACCCATAACCAATGCTCGCTCTAGCTAGCATTAACCGCGGCGCTTCTAACTAGATAGCTTACGCAGCCATGCTGAAAAGCCAGCTACTACTGGCCAGCTTACTTCTCTCGTTTAGTACACCTAACTTTCTTTCATTTTCGTTGGCTAAACTGACCAGCTACACTTCAAGGTGCTGTGGTCAAAAGACACTCTCAAGACCGAAAAAACATCGCTATTCACGTGGTTATCTTCTAACATGGTACTAGCTAGCTAGGCTATTAGCCAGCTAGGTGAACACCAGCTAGCTAAGCGTTGACTACAACACACATAACCCGGTTAAATCTATCAAATCAAAGTGTATTGGTTACAAACACAAAATGCTTTCCTCACGGTGTTATGGGCCCCTGTACCCCATGGTTAACAATCATGCTCAGGCAGCTCTCAAACGAGTCCTGCGAGTGTTGTAAAGTTTTACTCAATACCGGCCTGTGCTGAGCTTAAGCCACGCTACTAGTCCTCAAGGCTAATGCCAGCTAGCTAACCAGCGTCTCTAGCTCTCGTATTTAGTTTGACTTGCATTGAGTTGCTTTGAGGCCTAATAACTGAACCAGCCCCACTATGAGGTGATCCGGTCCACGAGACGGCTTGAAACAGGCTAGCTAACGCGACATGGCTGGCTGTACCACTGCTAACCTAGGCTAGGTGTAACGCTCACACGGCCTGCCCCAGCAAGCACACTGGTAGCTTGGCTCTCTGGCATAGGTCACATAACACTAGTTAAAGCTCTTTTGAGGTTCAAGCCGAGACTGGACGAGTAAACGTCAGTCCCCACTCCATGCCTACAGCACTTTGCCTCCAGATATATCACTTTAAACCAGGGGCACAGGGATGTGTTACTTCAATAAAAGTGGCTCTTTGTGAAGCCACCAGAGTGTCACACTACCTCAAGTGAACGACAGTCATCTGGCTTCTCGTAGCGGAGAATGAAAAAGCATACACAGTTACTCCCTAAGGATTGGCTGTCTGCTACGAGGGATGCAAGCTTCAGTTCGTTATGAAATCAAACATTTTCTACTGTGTTCTATTTTCAATAGCCAACGGCGACAAAATAATTGCCACGATGCAGGCCCCATGGCAGGACCCAATGGGCTGCCATGGGGCCTGCATCATGGCAATTATTATCCTCCCAGCCTCACAGCTGGGAGGAGACAAACAAGCTGGCCTTGGGGGACTGAGTTGATGCAGTAGGCTAGGCCCCTGAACCAGGCCAAACCTGTAGAGAAGCAGTCTTACGTGGCAGCAAGGACCAGCCAGAACCTACGTCTCCCTGCCCTACCCTCTCTCATTGGGTTTAACTGCTGCTACTCCTTCCCCTCTCGGAGATTCGCAGCAGTGGGAAGATTGGGCTGTGTTAAGACAAAACCCTATTCTCTGTGCAGCAGAGTGCCTCACTCCCTCTCCACCCTGGTGCGGCTACTCTATACAAGTCAGGGGGAACTCTAACCAGTCAACTCCCCCGTTCTATGGGAGGACAGGTTCCCATGGCTCACTGGGAAACCCCCTCAGCCCTTTTAAGGATTCCCCCCCCCTACATGGAAAAGACAACTTGGCTCTCCTATAAACACGTCCCATTGAGCTAGAGACTTTCTGGATCTCAGGGAAGAGGGGGGCACCCTCACCATATGTCAGAGCCCCAGACAGCCATCTGGTACTCCCGAGTCCACAACGCTTTCGGCTTTTCCTCATCCTGTTTTTTACTGCGATTGTTTCATTTTACGGCAGCGAGGGGCCCGAGGAACTCTTTGCTCTTGACAACCCTCCATGGAGCAGTGCCAGGACGTACCAGTTACGTAGCTGTCCTACTGCCGGGATATATTGACATAGGGATCGTAACTGATTTACCAATATGCATCGGACCCGGTTCAAATGTTTAACACTCTAGAGTCTAAGCCGGGGGTTCTAAACTAACACATGGAATTGTTTTGAGATGGTCATACTGAGGATCATTTAGCCATTTCATTTAGAATTTTAAAAGGTATCAACAAAAATAATTGGGTGAAACATGGAACTTGGCATTACTGCCAATATAAATTCATAACCGATAATCCCCCCAGAAAATCTAAAGGAAGTTTGTTTCTGAAGTGTCTGTTCTATATCTGAGAGATGAAAGAACAGGAAACATGTATTTTCATTTATTTTAGGCACTAAACTCTCCATACATAAACACACAGTACTTTGTTTATTTTTTACTGGAACAGGGGATCTTCAGACGAGTCTTGAGAGTCTTCTAGATCAGAAGTTCCTAGTGTTGGTGAGTCTCATCTTTCCATAGACTCCCCCGTTCTATGGGAGGACAGGTTCCCATGGCTCACTGGGAAACCCCTCCTAGTGTTGGTTAGAGTCTCAGCTTTCCATAATAGTTTCGTAAGCCAAACCGTTCGGACGCTACAGAGTTTTTTTGTGAGAAGACCGATTTTCAGGATGTCTCATGGTCTGACATGGTTCTAGCTATGACACCTTTCATGGCCGGTGCGGAAGTGCAATGGGGGTGGATTGAGACGCAGCACATGCAAAAAAAAACCAGATATATCTAGCTTGGACAGTATTTGATGTGGATTTCTTTTATGATGTGTTAATTAGATTTCCGCGAGGGTGCAGAAATAGTAGGCTAAGGTACAGGTGCGTCGGTCTGCGGTACACCAAACCGATCCAAATGTAACATGCAGTAGTCAGAAAATGGATTAAAACGTTACGAATTCCCCCCAGCCAACTGATAGTAGGGTGGTAGATGTTTCCCCCTCATGGATCAGCCCAGGGCCTAGACACACCATAGAGCGAAACAACATTCACACACACACACGTCAGTTCAGACAGATCCAGCTCAGAGGCCCAACACATGAGGTCCATCAGCAGCAGATATTTTATCTTATATGGAAAACAAATGTGTAAAAGTTAGTGCATCGAACCGCATCGATTTGTTCCTCTAATCAAACAGAATCGTTTCAAACTTAAACATACCGTTCCTGTATCGTATCCAATAGACAAAATGGAAAGATGCACATCCCTAGTCTGACATTCAGGTGTTGGCTGTGTTATCCCGAGAGCACCCGCTTCCCGCATCTATCCAGACTGACTTCCTGCAGCCTGGTAGAAGCCACGACGCTATTAGGGTCTAGGGAGACCCCATCCTGAAACACAGGGAGGAGACCCCATCCTAAAACACGGAGGAGGAGACCCCATCCTAAAACACAGGGAGGAGGAGACCCCATCCTAAAACACAGGGAGGAGGAGACCCCATCCTAAAACACAGGGAGGAGACCCCATCCTAAAACACGGAGGAGGAGACCCCATCCTAAAACACAGGGAGGAGAACAAGGCTCCTGTACGGAGAATTTTTTTTTAATGAAATGTATGCATTCACTACTGTAAGTCGCTCTGGTAAATGACTAAAATGTAAAATGAGGGGTGGCTCTTCTGGCTGTGCCGGGTGGAGATTATAACAGAACATGGCCAAGATGTTCAAATGTTCATAAATGACCAGCAGGGTCAAATAATAATAATCACAGTGGTTGTCGAGGGTGCAACAGGTCAGCACCTCAGGAGTAAATGTCAGTTGGCTTTTCATAGCCCGATCATTCAGAGTATCTCTACCGCTCCTGCTGTCTCTAGAGAGTTGAAAACAGCAGGTCTGGGACAGATAGCAGGTCGGGGACAGATAGCACGTCCGGTGAACAGGTCAGGGTTCCATAGCTGCAGGCAGAACAGTTGAAATTGGAGCAGCAGCACAGCCAGGTGGAATGGGGACAGCAAGAAGTCATCAGGCCAGGTTGTCCTGAGGCATGGTCTTAAGGTCCTCCGAGAGAGCATACTTAAATTCACACAGGACACGGGATAAGACAGGAGAAATACTCCAGATATAACAGACTGACCCTAGCCCCCCGACACAAACTACTGCAGCATAAATACTGGAGGCTGAGACAGGAGGGGTCAGGAGACACTGTGGCCCCATCCGAAGATACCCCCAGACAGGGCCAAACAGGCAGGATATAACCCTACCCACTTTGCCAAAGCACAGCCCCCACACCAATGAAGAGATATCTTCAACCACCAACTTACCATCCTGAGACAAGGCCGAGTAGAGCCCACAATTTTATTTTTTCTATTTTACTAGGCAAGTCAGTTAAGAACAAATTCTTATTTTCAATGACGGCCTAGGAACAGTGGGTTGTTCAGGGGCAGAACGGCAGATTTTGTACCTTTGTTAGCTCGGGGATTCGATCTTTCGGTTACTAGTCCAACGCTCTAACCACTAGGCTACGCTGCCTCCCAAAGATCTCCGCCACGGCACAACCCAAGGGGGGGGCGCCAACCCAGTCTGTCCCGCCATCCCGAGATGGGCCGTCTGGCCTAACCCTGAGCATTAATGATTCATCATTCAGAGGCCGTAGAGAAGCCAGATTTAAACATCACATATAATTTAACAGTTCAATTTCACGCCATGCTGTTCATATAAATAATTTATTATAATTTACTAGTTTCTTGCAATTATTTATCCCGTAGCCCGTTTCCTCTCTAGGTTTCTACCTAGGTTCTGGCCTTTCTAGGGAGTTTTTCCTAGACACCGTGCTTCTACACCTGCATTGCTTGCTGTTTGGGGTTTTCGGCTGGGTTTCTGTACAGCACTTTGAGATATCAGCTGATATAAGAAGGGCTATATAAATACATTTGATTTGTTCTCGGGATGGCGGGCCAGACGGCCCATCTCGAGATGTAGTCCTAACATCTCATGGTAACTTATTTATTTTTCTTGTGACAGGTAGACCTACATTTGCTGCAGCACAGCCTACGCTACAGTAATAAAGACAGAATGAAGTGCATTCGGAAAGTAATCAGACCCCTTCCCTTTTTCCACTTTGTTACGTTACAGCCTTATTCAAAAATTGATTAAATAAATGTTCCTCAATCTACACACAATACCCCATAATGGCAAAGCAAAAACCGTTTAGAAATGTTTGAACATTTATTAAAAACAATATTCAGACCCTTTGCAATGAGACTCAAAATTGAGCTCAGGTGCATCCTGTTTCCGTTGATCATCCTTGAGATGTTTCTACAACTTGATTGGAGTCCACTTGCGGTAAATTCAATTGATTGGACATGATTTGTAAAGGCACACACCTATCTATATAAAAAGGTCCCACAGTTGACAGTGCATGTCAGAGCAAAAACCAAGGCATGAGGTTGAAGGAACTGTCCGCTGAGCTCTGAGACAGGATTGTGTCGAGGTACAGATCTGGGGAAGGGTACAAACACATCTGCAGCATTGAAGGTCCCCAAGAACACAGTGGCCTCCATCAATCTTAAATGGAAATAGTTTGGAACCACCAAGACTCCTCCAAAAGCAGCCGCCCAGCCAAACTGAGCAATCAGGGGAGAAGGGCCTTGGTCAAGGAGGTGACCAAGAACCTGATATCACTCTGACAGAGCTCCAGAGTTCCTCTGTGGAGATGGTTGTCCTTCTGGTTCTCCCATCTCTGCAGCACTCCACCAATCCAGCCTTTGTGTTAGAGTGGCCAGAAGGAAGCCATTCCTCAGTAAAAAGGCAGATGACAGCCTGCTTGGAGTTTGCCAAAAGAGACCTAAAGGAGTCTGACCATGAGAAACAAGATTCTCTGCTCTGATGAAACCAAGATTTAACTTTTTGGCTTGAATGCCAAGCGTCACGTCTGGAGGAAACCTTGCAGCATCCCTACGGTGACGCATGCTTGTGGGGATGTTATTCAGCGGCAGGGACTGGGAGACTAGTCAGGATCGAGGGAAAGATGAACAGAGAAAAATACAGAGAGAGCCTTGTTGAAAACTTGCTCCAGAGCGCTCAGGACCTCAGACTGGGGTGAAGGTTCACCTTCCAACAGGACAACGAACGACCCCAAGCACACAGCCAAGACAATGCAGGAGCGGCTTCAGGACAAGTCTCTGAATGTCTTTGAGTGGCCCAGCCAGAGCCCAGACTTGAACTCGATCGAACATCTCTGGAGAGACCTGAAAATAGCTGTGCAGCGACGCTCCCCATCCAACCAGAGAATGGGAGAAACTCCCAAAATACAGGTGTGCCAAGCTTGTAGCGTCATACCCAAGAAGACTCAAGGCTGTAATCACTGCCAAAGGTTCTTCAACAAAGTACTGAGTAAATGGTTTGAATACATATGTAAATGTGATATTTATTTCTTGCAAAAAATTATACAAACATGTTTTTGCGTTGTCAATATTGGATGATGTGTGTAGATTGACGGAAATTATTTAATCAATTTTTGAATAAGGTTGTAATGTAACAAAATGTGGAAAAAGTCGAGGGGTCTGAATACTTTCTGAATGCACTGTATGTGGATGGGCTGAGTTGTCATTGCCCAAGACTGTAATCGCTGCCAAAGGTGCTTCAACAAAGTACTGAGTAAAGGTCTGAATATTTGAGTTACAATGAAGTTTTACATTATTTATAAATTCAAAGACTTCTAAAAACTTGTTTTTGCTTTGTCATTATGGGGTGTTGTGTGTAGATTCAGGAGAAAAACTATTTAATCCATTTTAGAATAAGCCTGTAACGTAACAAAATGTAGAAAAGGTCTGAATACCTTCCGAATGCACTGTGAAGATCTGAATGCTCTGTGAAGATCTGAATGCCCTGTGAAGATCTGAATGCCCTGTGAAGATCTGAATGCCCTGTGAAGATCTGAATGCCCTGTGAAGATCTGAATGCCCTGTGAAGTTCTGAATGCCCTGTGAAGATCTGAATGCCCTGTGAAGATCTGAATGCCCTGTGAAGATCTGAATGCCCTGTGAAGATCTGAATGCTCTGTGAAGATCTGAATGCTCTGTGAAGATCTGAATGCTCTGTGAAGATCTGAATGCTCTGTGAAGATCTGAATGCTCTGTGAAGATCTGAATGCACTGTGAAGATCTGAATGCACTGTGAAGATCTGAATGCACTGTGAAGATCTGAATGCTCTGTGAAGATCTGAATGCACTGTGAAGATCTGAATGCTCTGTGAAGATCTGAATGCACTGTGAAGATCTGAATGCACTGTGAAGATCTGAATGCACTGTGAAGATCTGAATGCTCTGTGAAGATCTGAATGCTCTGTGAAGATCTGAATGCTCTGTGAAGCTCTGAATGCTCTGTGAAGATCTGAATGCTCTGTGAAGATCTGAATGCGCGTCTAATTTCCCCATTCGGCCTTCGTGGGGTAAACTTGTTTATTTAAATTATATATTTTTTTTTTATATTGCAGCTGCAGAGATTTAAAACACATCACTCAAATATTGTTGCATTAAAATCATTGCACGCACGAGCACTGTATCCATCAACTCCATTCAAAATTGCATACAACATAGATAATCCTGTTCTCGATTGATATATGGAGACGTCCTAGCCTACCTCTATTAGCCTTACATTTAGCTAATTAACGATGGGTAATGCATAATGAGATTGTAATTGATCGCCTCCGTCTCTTGAGCAATACGTGAGCATGTCAGCCCTACGCACCTCTGATTCAAAGCGGGTGGGTTAAACGCGGAAGACATTTCAGTTGAAGGCATTCAGTTCTACAACTGACTAGATATCCCACTTTCAAACAGACTAGGTATCCCCCCTTTCTCTTTCCAACTGACTAGGTATCCCCCTTTCCCTTTCCAACTGACTAGGTATCCCCCCCTTTCCAACTGACTAGGTATCCCCCCCTTTCCAACTGACTAGGTATCCCCCCTTTCCAACTGACTAGGTATCCCCCCTTTCCAACTGACTAGGTATCCCCCCTTTCCAACTGACTAGGTATCACCCCCTTTCCAACTGACTAGGTATCCCCCCCTTTCCAACTGACTAGGTATCCCCCCTTTCCCTTTCCAACTGACTAGGTATCCCCCTTTCCAACTGACTAGGTATCCCCCCTTTCCAACTGACTAGGTATCCCCCTTTCCCTTTCCAACTGACTAGGTACCCCCCTTTCCAACTGACTAGGTATCCCCCTTTCCCTTTCCAACTGACTAGGTATCCCCCCTTTCCAACTGACTAGGTATCCCCCTTTCCAACTGACTAGGTATCCCCCTTTCCAACTGACTAGGTATCCCCCTTTCCCTTTCCAACTGACTAGGTATCCACCTTTCCCTTTCCAACTGACTAGGTATCCCCCCTTTCCAACTGACTAGGTATCCCCCCTTTCCAACTGACTAGGTATCCCCCCTTTCCCTTTCCAACTGACTAGGTATCCCCCTTTCCCTTTCCAACTGACTAGGTATCCCCCCTTTCCAACTGACTAGGTATCCCCCCTTTCCAACTGACTAGGTATCCCCCCTTTCCAACTGACTAGGTATCCCCCCTTTCCAACTGACTAGGTATCCCCCCCCTTTCCAACTGACTAGGTATCCCCCCCTTTCCAACTGACTAGGTATCCCCCTTTCCATCTGACTAGGTATCCCCCCCTTTCCAACTGACTAGGTATCCCCCCTTTCCAACTGACTAGGTATCCCCCTTTCCCTTTCCAACTGACTAGGTACCCCCCTTTCCAACTGACTAGGTATCCCCCTTTCCCTTTCCAACTGACTAGGTATCCCCCCTTTCCAACTGACTAGGTATCCCCCTTTCCAACTGACTAGGTATCCCCCTTTCCCTTTCCAACTGACTAGGTATCCCCCTTTCCAACTGACTAGGTATCCCCCCTTTCCAACTGACTAGGTATCCCCCCTTTCCCTTTCCAACTGACTAGGTATCCCCCTTTCCCTTTCCAACTGACTAGGTATCCCCCCTTTCCAACTGACTAGGTATCCCCCCTTTCCAACTGACTAGGTATCCCCCCTTTCCAACTGACTAGGTATCCCCCCTTTCCAACTGACTAGGTATCCCCCCTTTCCAACTGACTAGGTATCCCCCCCCTTTCCAACTGACTAGGTATCCCCCCCTTTCCATCTGACTAGGTATCCCCCCCTTTCCAACTGACTAGGTATCCCCCCCTTTCCAACTGACTAGGTATCCCCCCCTTTCCAACTGACTAGGTATCCCCCCCTTCCAACTGACTAGGTATCCCCCCCTTCCAACTGACTAGGTATCCCCCCTTTCCAAATGACTAGGTATCCCCCCCTTTTCCAACTGACTAGGTATCCCCCCTTTCCATCTGACTAGGTATACCCCCCTTTCCAACTGACTAGGTATCCCCCCTTTCCAAATGACTAGGTATCCCCCCTTTCCAACTGACTAGGTATCCCCCTTTCCATCTGACTAGGTATCCCCCCCTTTCCAACTGACTAGGTATCCCCCCCTTTCCAACTGACTAGGTATCCCCCCTTTCCAACTGACTAGGTATCCCCCCCTTTCCAACTGACTAGGTATCCCCCCTTTCCAACTGACTAGGTATCCCCCCTTTTCCAACTGACTAGGTATCCCCCCTTTCCAACTGACTAGGTATCCCCCCTTTCCAACTGACTAGGTATCCCCCCTTTCCAACTGACTAGGTATCCACCTTTCCCTTTCCCTTTCCAACTGACTAGGTATCCCTCTTTCCAACTGATTAGGTATCCCCCTTTCCAACTGACTAGGTATCCCCCCCATTTCCAACTGACTAGGTATCCCCCACCTTTCCAACTGACTAGGTATCCCCCTTTCCATCTGACTAGGTATCCCCCCTTTCCAACTGACTAGGTATCCCCCTTTCCAACTGACTAGGTATCCCCCCTTCCAACTGCCTAGGTATCCCCCCGATCCAACTGACTAGGTATCCCCCCTTTCCAAATGACTAGGTGTCCCCCCCTTTTCCAACTGACTAGGTATCCCCCCTTTTCAACTGACTAGGTATCCCCCCTTTCCAACTGACTAGGTATCCCCCCTTTCCAACTGACTAGGTATCCCCCCCTTTCCAACTGACTAGGTATCCCCCCCTTTCCAACTGACTAGGTATCCCCCCTTTTCCAACTGACTAGGTATCCCCCTTTCCAACTGACTAGGTATCCCCACCTTTCCAACTGACTAGGTATCCCCCCTTTCCAACTGACTAGGTATCCCCCCCTTTCCAACTGACTAGGTATCCCCCCTTTTCCAACTGACTAGGTATCCCCCTTTCCAACTGACTAGGTATCCCCCCTTTCCAACTGACTAGGTATCCCCCTTTGCAACTGACTAGGTATCCCCCCTTTCCAACTGACTAGGTATCCACCTTTCCCTTTCCAACTGACTAGGTATCCCCCTTTCCAACTGACTAGGTATCCCCCTTTCCAACTGACTAAGTATCCCCCTTTCCAACTGACTAGGTATCCCCTTTCCAACTGACTAGGTATCCCCCCTTTCCAACTGACTAGGTATCCCATTTTCCAACTGACTAGGTATCCCCCCTTTCCCTTTCCAACTGACTAGGTATCCACATTTTCCAACTGACTTGGTATCCCCCTTTCCCTTTCCAACTAACTAGGTATCCCCCTTTCCCGCTGACTAGGTATCCCCCTTTCCTGCTGACTAGGTATCCCCCTTTCCAACTGACTAGGTATCCCCCTTTCCCTTTGCAACTGACTAGGTATCCCCCTTTCCCATTCCAACTGACTAGGTATCCCCCTTTCCCGCTGACTAGGTATCCACCTTTCCCTTTCCAACTGACAAGGTATCCCCCCTTTCCAACTGACTAGGTATCCACATTTTCCATTTCCAACTGACTAGGTATCCCCCCCTTTCCAACTGACTAGGTATCCCCCCCCTTTCCAACTGACTAGGTATCCCCCCTTTCCAACTGACTAGGTATCCCCCCCTTTCAACTGACTAGGTATCCCCCCTTTCCAACTGACTAGGTATCCCCCCTTTCCAAATGACTAGGTATCCCCCCTTTCCAACTGACTAGGTATCCCCCCTTTCCAACTGACTAGGTATCCCCCCTTTCCAACTGACTAGGTATCCCACCCTTTCCAACTGACTAGGTATCCCCCTTTCCCTTTCCAACTGATTAGGTATCCCCCTTTCCAACTGACTAGGTATCCCCCCCTTTCCAACTGACTAGGTATCCCCCCCTTTCAACTGACTAGGTATCCCCCCTTTCCAACTGACTAGGTATCCCCCCTTTCCAACTGACTAGGTATCCTCCAACTGACTAGGTATCCCCCCCTTTCCAACTGACTAGGTATCCCCCTTTCCAACTGACTAGGTATCCCCCTTTCCAACTGACTAGGTATCCCCCCTTTCCAACTGACTAGGTATCCACCTTTCCCTTTCCAACTGACTAGGTATCCCCCCTTTCCAACTGACTAGGTATCCCCCTTTCCAACTGACTAGGTATCCCCCTTTCCCTTTCCAACTGACTAGGTATCCCCCTTTCCAACTGACTAGGTACCCCCCTTTCCAACTGACTAGGTATCCCCCCTTTCCAACTGACTAGGTATCCCCCTTTCCAACTGACTAGGTATCCCCCTTTCCCTTTCCAACTGACTAGGTATCCCCCTTCCAACTGACTAGGTATCCCCTTTCCAACTGACTAGGTATCCCCCTTTCCAACTGACTAGGTATCCCCCTTTCCAACTGACTAGGTATCCCCCTTTCCAACTGACTAGGTATCCCCTTTTCCCAACTGACTAGGTATCCCCCCTTTCCCTTTCCAACTGACTAGGTATCCCCCCTTTCCTTTTCCAACTGACTAGGTATCCCCCCCTTTCCAACTGACTAGGTTTCCCCTTTCCCTTTCCAACTGACTAGGTATCCCCCCTTTCCAACTGACTAGGTATCGCCCCTTTCCAACTGACTAGGTATCCCCCTTTCCATCTGACTAGATATCCCCCTTTCCCTTTCCAACTGACTAGGTATCCCCCCTTTCCTTTTCCAACTGACTAGGTATCCCCCTTCCCTTTCCAACTGACTAGGTATCCCCCTTTCCAACTGACTAGGTATCCCCCCTTTCCAACTGACTAGGTATCCACCTTTCAAACTGACTCGGTATCCCCCCTTTCCAACTGACTAGGTATCCCCCCCTTTCCAACTGACTAGGTATCCCCCCTTTCCAACTGACTAGGTATCCCCCCCTTTCCAACTGACTAGGTATCCCCCCCCTTTCCAACTGACTAGGTATCCCCCCCCCTTTTCCAACTGACTAGGTATCCACTTTCCATCTGACTAGGTATCCCCCCTTTCCAACTGACTAGGTATCCCCCCCTTTCCAACTGACTAGGTATCCCCCCCTTTCCAACTGACTAGGTATCTCCCCCCTTCCAAATGACTAGGTATCCCCCCCTTTTCCAACTGACTAGGTATCCCCCCCTTTCCAACTGACTAGGTATCCCCCTTTCCAACTGACTAGGTATCCCCCCATTTCCAACTGACTAGGTATCCCCCCATTTCCAACTGACTAGGTATCCCCCCTTTTCCAACTGACTAGGTATCCCCCCTTTCCAACTGACTAGGTATCCCCCCATTTCCAACTGACTAGGTATCCCCCCTTTTCCAACTGACTAGGTATCCCCCTTTCCAACTGACTAGGTATCCCCCCTTTCCAACTGACTAGGTATCCCCCTTTCCAACTGACTAGGTATCCCCCCTTTCCAACTGACTAGGTATCCACCTTTCCCTTTCCAACTGACTATGTATCCCTCTTTCCAACTGACTAGGTATCCCCCTTTCCAACTGACTAGGTATCCCCCCCTTTCCAACTGACTAGGTATCCCCCCCTTCCAACTGACTAGGTATCCCCCCTTTCCAAATGACTAGGTGTCCCCCCCTTTTCCAACTGACTAGGTATCCCCCCTTTCCAACTGACTAGGTATTCCCCCCTTTCCAACTGACTAGGTATCCCCCCCTTTTCCAACTGACTAGGTATCCCCCTTTCCAACTGACTAGGTATCCCCCCTTTCCAACTGACTAGGTATCCCTCTTTCCAACTGACTAGGTATCCCTCTTTCCAACTGACTAGGTATCCCCCTTTCCAACTGACTAGGTATCCCCCCTTTCCAACTGACTAGGTATCCCCCCTTTCCAACTGACTAGGTATCCCCCCCTTTCCAACTGACTAGGTATCCCCCCCTTTCCAACTGACTAGGTATCCCCCCCTTTCCAACTGACTAGGTATCCCCCCCCTTTCCAACTGACTAGGTATCTCCCCTTTTTCCAACTGACTAGGTATCTCCCCTTTTTCCAACTGACTAAGTATCCCCCTTTCCATCTGACTAGGTATCTCCCCTTTTTCCAACTGACTAAGTATCCCCCTTTCCATCTGACTAGGTATCTCCCCCTTTCCAACTGACTAGGTATCCCCCCCTTCCAACTGACTAGGTATCCCCCCTTTCCAAATGACTAGGTGTCCCCCCCTTTTCCAACTGACTAGGTATCCCCCCTTTCCAACTGACTAGGTATCCCCCCTTTCCAACTGACTAGGTATTCCCCCCTTTCCAACTGACTAGGTATCCCCCCTTTTCCAACTGACTAGGTATCCCCCTTTCCAACTGACTAGGTATCCCCCCTTTCCAACTGACTAGGTATCCACCTTTCCCTTTCCAACTGACTAGGTATCCCCCTTTCCAACTGACTAGGTATCCCCCCTTCCAACTGACTAGGTATCCCCCCCTTCCAACTGACTAGGTATCCCCCCTTTCCAACTGACTAGGTATCCCCCCCTTTCCAACTGACTAGGTATCCCCCCTTTTCCAACTGACTAGGTATCCCCCTTTCCAACTGACTAGGTATCCCCCCCTTTTCCAACTGACTAGGTATCCCCCTTTCCAACTGACTAGGTATCCCCCTTTCCAACTGACTAGGTATCCCCCTTTCCAACTGACTAGGTATCCCCCTTTCCAACTGACTAGGTATCCCCCTTTCCAACTGACTAGGTATCCCCCTTTCCAACTGACTAGGTATCCCCTTTCCAACTGACTAGGTATCCCCCCTTTCCAACTGACGAGGTATCCCATTTTCCAACTGACGAGGTATCCCCCCTTTCCCTTTCCAACTGACTAGGTATCCCCCTTTCCCGCTGAATAGGTATCCCCCCTTTCCCTTTCCAACTAACTAGGTATCCCCCTTTCCCGCTGACTAGGTATCCCCCTTTCCAACTGACTAGGTATCCCCCTTTCCTGCTGACTAGTTATCCCCCTTTCCAACTGACTAGGTATCCCCCTTTCCCTTTGCAACTGACTAGGTATCCCTCTTTCCAACTGACTAGGTATCCCCCTTTCCAACTGACTAGGTATCCCCCCTTTCCAACTGACTAGGTATCCCCCCTTTCCAACTGACTAGGTATCCCCCCCTTCCAACTGACTAGGTATCCCCCCCTTTCCAACTGACTAGGTATCTCCCCTTTTTCCAACTGACTAGGTATCTCCCCTTTTCCAACTGACTAGGTATCTCCCCTTTTTCCAACTGACTAAGTATCCCCCTTTCCATCTGACTAGGTATCTCCCCTTTTTCCAACTGACTAAGTATCCCCCTTCCATCTGACTAGGTATCTCCCCCTTTCCAACTGACTAGGTATCCCCCCCTTCCAACGACTAGGTATCCCCCCTTTCCAAATGACTAGGTGTCCCCCCTTTTCCAACTGACTAGGTATCCCCCCTTTCCAACTGACTAGGTATCCCCCCTTTCCAACTGACTAGGTATTCCCCCCTTTCCAACTGACTAGGTATCCCCCCTTTTCCAACTGACTAGGTATCCATCTTTCCAACTGACTAGGTATCCCCCCTTTCCAACTGACTAGGTATCCACCCTTTCCAACTGACTAGGTATCCCCCCTTTCCAACTGACTAGGTATCCCCCCCTTCCAACTGACTAGGTATCCCCCCCTTTCCAACTGACTAGGTATCCCCCCTTTCCAACTGACTAGGTATCCCCCCTTTCCAACTGACTAGGTATCCCCCTTTCCAACTGACTAGGTATCCCCCTTTTCCAACTGACTAGGTATCCCCCTTTCCAACTGACTAGGTATCCCCCCTTTCCAACTGACTAGGTATCCCTCCCGACTAGGTATCCCCCTTTCCAACTGACTAGGTATCCCCCTTTCCAACTGACTAGGTATCCCCCTTTCCAACTGACTAGGTATCCCCCTTTCCAACTGACTAGGTATCCCCCTTTCCAACTGACTAGGGTATCCCCTTTCCAACGGCAGTATCCCTTTCCAACTGACTAGATATCCCCCCTTTCCAACTGACTAGGTATCCCATTTTCCAACTGACGAGGTATCCCCCCTTTCCAACTGACTAGGTATCCCATTTTCCAACTGACTAAGTATCGCCCTTTCCCGCTGAATAGGTATCCCCCCTTCCCCTTTCCAACTAACTAGGTATCCCCTTTCCCGCTGACTAGGTATCCCCCTTTCCTGCTGACTAGTTATCCCCCTTTCCAACTGACTAGGTATCCCCCTTTCCCTTTGCAACTGACTAGGTATCCCCCTTTCCCTTTCCAACTGACTAGGTATCCCCCTTTCCCGCTGACTAGGTATCCACCTTTCCCTTTCCAACTGACAAGGTATCCCCCCTTTCCAACTGACTAGGTATCCACATTTTCCATTTCCAACTGACTAGGTATCCCCCCCCCTTTCCAACTGACTAGGTATCCCCCCCTTTCCAACTGACTAGGTATCCCCCTTTCCAACTGAATAGGTATCCCCCCTTTACAACTGACTAGGTATCCCCCCTTTTCCAACTGACTAGGTATCCCCCTTTCCAAATGACTAGGTATCCCCCTTTCCAAATGACTAGGTATCGCCCCCCTTTCCAACTGACTAGGTATCCCCCCCTTTCCCAACTGACTAGGTATCCCCCTTTCCCTTTCCATCTGACTAGGTATCCCCCTTTCCCTTTCCATCTGACTAGGTATCCCCCTTTCCAACTGACTAGGTATCCCCCCCTTTCCAACTGACTAGGTATCCCCCCTTTCCAACTGACTAGGTATCCCCCCCTTTCCAACTGACTAGGTATCCCCCCTTTACAACTGACTAGGTATCCCCCCTTTTCCAACTGACTAGGTATCCCCCCCTTCCAACTGACTAGGTATCCCCCCTTTCCAACTGACTAGGTATCCCCCCTTCCAACTGACTAGGTATCCCCCCTTTCCAACTGACTAGGTATCCCCCCCTTTCCAACTGACTAGGTATCCCCCTTTCTTTCCACTGACTAGGTAATCCCCCCTTTCCACTGACAGGTATCCCCCCCCTTTCCAACTGACTAGGTATCCCCCCCTTTCCAACTGACTAGGTATCCCCCCCTTTACAAACTGACTAGGTATCCCCCCCTTTCCAACTGACAGGTAATCCCCCTTTCCCAACTGCCTAGGTATCCCCCCTTTCCAACTGACTAGGTATCCCCCCTTTCCAACTGACTAGGTATCCCCCTTTCCTTTTCCACTGACTAGGTATCCCCTTTCCCTTTCCAACTAACTAGGTATCCCCCCTTTCCAACTGACTAGGTATCGCACCTTTCCCTTTCCAACTGACTAGGTATCCCTCCGGTATTCCAACTGACTAGGTATCCCCCCTTTCCAACTGACTAGGTACCCCCTTTCCAACTGACTAGGTATCCCCCCTTTCCAACTGACTAGGTATCCCCCCCTTCCAACTGACTAGGTATCCCCTCCCTTTCCAACTGACTAGGTATCCCCCTTTCCCTTTCCAACTGACTAGGTATCCCCCTTTCCAACTGACTAGGTATCCCTTTCCAACTGACTAGGTATCCCCATTTTCCAACTGACTAGGTATCTCATTTTCCAACTGACTAGGTATCTCATTTTCCAACTGACTAGGTATCCCACCTTTCCCTTTCCAACTGACTAGGTATCCACCTTTTCCAACTGACTAGGTATCCCCCTTCCCGCTGACTAGGTATCCCCCCTTTCCACTGACTAGGTATCCCCCCCCTTTCCAACTGACTAGGTATCCCCCCCCTTCCAACTGACTAGGTATCCCCCTTTCCAACTGACTAGGTATCCCCCCTTTCCAACTGACTAGGTATCCCCCCTTTCCAACTGACTAGGTATCCCCCTTTCCACTGACTAGGTATCCCCCTTTTCCAACTGACTAGGTATCCCCCCCTTTCCACTGACTAGGTATCCCCCCTTTCCAACTGACTAGGTATCCCCCTTTCCAACTGACTAGTATCCCCCTAACTGACTAGGTATCCCCCCTTTCCCCTTTCCAACTGACTAGGTATCCCCCTTTCCAACTGACTAGGTATCCCACCCTTTCCCTTTCCAACTGACTAGGTATCCCCCTTTCCAACTGACTAGGTATCCCCCCTTTCCAACTGACTAGGTATCCCCCCTTTCCAACTGACTAGGTATCACCCTTTCCAACTGACTAGTTATCCCCCCTTTCCAACTGACTAGTTATCCCCCCTTTCCAACTGACTAGGTATCCCCCCTTTCCAACTGACTAGGTATCCCCCCTTTCCAACTGACTAGGGTATCCCCCCTTTCCAACTGACTAGGTATCCCCCTTTCCCTTTCCAACTGACTAGGTATCCCCCCTTTCCAAATGACTAGGTATCCACCTTTCCCTTTCCAACTGACTAGGTATCCCCCCTTTCCAACTGACTAGGTATCCCCCCCCTTTCCAACTGACTAGGTATCCCCTTTCCCTTTCCAACTGACTAGGTATCCCCCTTTCCCTTTCCAACTGACTAGGTATCCCCTTTCCAACTGACTAGGTATCCCCATTTTCCAACTGACTAGGTATCCCATTTTCCAACTGACTAGGTATCCCACCTTTCCCTTTCCAACTGACTAGGTATCCCACCTTTTCCAACTGACTAGGTATCCCCCTTTCCCGCTGACTAGGTATCCCCCCTTTCCAACTGACTAGGTATCCCCCTTTCCCGCTGACTAGGTATCCACCTTTCCCTTTCCAACTGACAAGGTATCCCCCCTTTCCAACTGACTAGGTATCCACATTTTCCATTTCCAACTGACTAGGTATCCCCCCCTTTCCAACTGACTAGGTATCCCCCCCTTTCCAACTGACTAGGTATCCCCCCCTTTCCAACTGACTAGGTATCCCCCTTTCCAACTGAATAGGTATCCCCCTTTCCAAATGCCTATGTATCCCACCTTTTCCAACTGACTAGTATCCCCCCTTTCCAACTGACTAGGTATCCCCCCTTTCCAACTGACTAGGTATCCCCCCTTTCCAACTGACTAGGTATCATCCCCCTTTCCCTTCCAACTGACTAGGTATCCCACCCTTTCCTTCCAACTGACTAGGTATCCCACCCTTTTCCCACCCTTTCCAACTGACTAGGTATCCCCCCTTTCCAACTGACTAGGTATCCCCCTTTCCAACTGACTAGGTATCCCCCCTTTCCAAACTGACTAGGTATCCCCCCCTTTTCCAACTGACTAGGTATCCCCCTTCCCTTTCCAACTGACTAGGTATCCCCCCCTTTCCCTTTCCAACTGACTTGGTATCCCCCCTTTCCAACTGACTAGGTATCCCCCCTTTCCCTTTCCAACTGACTTGGTATCCCCCCTTTCCAACTGACTAGGTATCCCCCCTTTCCAACTGACTAGGTATCCCCCCTTTCCAACTGACTAGGTATCCACCCCTTTCCAACTGACTAGGTATCCCCCCTTTCCAACTGACTAGGTATCCCCCCTTTCCAACTGACTAGGTATCCCCCCTTCCCTTTCCAACTGACTAGGTATCCCCCCTTTCCCTTTCCAACTGACTTGGTATCCCCCCTTTCCAACTGACTAGGTATCCCCCGTTCCAACTGACTAGGTATCCCCCCTTTCCCTTTCCAACCTGACTAGGTATCCCCCCCTTTCCAAATGACTAGGTATCCCCCCTTTCCAACTGACTAGGTTTCCACATTTTCCATTTCCAACTGACTAGGTATCCCCCCTTTCCAACTGACTAGGTATCCCCCCCTTTCCAAATGACTAGGTATCCCCCTTTCCAACTGACTAGGTATCCCCCCTTTCCAACTGACTAGGTATCCCCCTTTCCAACTGACTAGGTATCTCCCCTTTCCAACTGACTAGGTATCCCCCTTCCAACTGACTAGGTATCCCCCTTTCAACTGACTAGGTATCCCCCCTTTCCAACTGACTAGGTAACCCCTTTCAACTGACTAGGTATCCCCCTTTCCCCTTTCCAACTGACTAGGTATCCCCCTTTCAACGACTAGGTATCCCCCCTTCCAACTGACTAGGTATCCCCTTTCCCTTTCCAACTGACTAGGTATCCCCCCTTTCCAACTGACTCGGTATCCCCCCTTTCCAACTGACTAGGTATCCCCCCTTTCCAACTGACTAGGTACCCCCCCTTTTCCAACTGACTAGGTATCCCCCTTTCCCTTTCCAACTGACTAGGTATCCCCCTTTCCAACTGACTAGGTACCCCCCTTTCCAACTGACTAGGTATCCCCTTTCCAACTGACTAGTTAACCCACCTTTCCAACTGACTAGGTATCCCCCTTTCCAACTGACTAGTATCCCCCCTTTCCCTTTCCAACGGACTAGGTATCCCCCTTTCCCTTTCCAACTGACTAGGTATCCCCCCTTTCCAACTGACTAGGTATCCCCACTTTCCCTTTCCAACTGACTAGGTATCCCCTTTCTAACTGACTAGGTATCCCCCCTTTCCAACTGACTAGGTATCCACCTTTCCAACTGACTAGGTATCCGCCCTTTCCAACTGACTAGCTATCCCCCTTTCCAACTGACTAGGTATCCCCCTTTCCAACTGACTAGGTATCCCCTTTCCAAATGACTAGGTATCCCCCTTTCCAACTGACTAGGTATCGCCCCCCTTTCCAACTGACTAGGTATCCCCCCCCTTTCCAACTGACTAGGTATCCCCCTTTCCCTTTCCATCTGACTAGGTATCAACCTTTCCCTTTCCATCTGACTAGGTATCCCCCTTTCCCTTTCCATCTGACTAGGTATCCCCCCTTTCCAACTGACTAGGTATCCGCCCTTTCCAACTGACTAGCTATCCCCCTTTCCAACTGACTAGGTATCCCCCTTTCCAAATGACTAGGTATCCCCCCTTTCCAACTGACTAGGTATCGCCCCCCTTTCCAACTGACTAGGTATCCCCCCCTTTCCCAACTGACTAGGTATCCCCCTTTCCCTTTCCATCTGACTAGGTATCCCCCTTCCCTTTCCATCTGACTAGGTATCCCCCTTTCCAACTGACTAGGTATCCCCCCTTTCCAACTGACTAGGTATCCCCCCTTTCCAACTGACTAGGTATCCCCCCTTCCAACTGACTAGGTATCCCCCCCTTTACAACTGACTAGGTATCCCCCCTTTCCAACTGACTAGGTATCCCCCCCTTCCAACTGACTAGGTATCCCCCCTTTCCAACTGACTAGGTATACCCCCTTCCAACTGACTAGTATCCCCCCTTTCCAACTGACTAGGTATCCCCCCCTTTCCAACTGACTAGGTATCCCCCCTTTCAACTGACTAGGTATCCCCCCTTTCCAACTGACTAGGTATCCCCCTTTACAACTGACTAGGTATCCCCCCCTTTCCAACGACTAGGTATCCCCCCTTTCCAACTGACTAGGTATCCCCCCTTTCCAACTGACTAGGTATCCCCCCTTTCCAACTGACTAGGTATCCCCCTTTCCCTTTCCAACTGACTAGGTATCCCCCCTTTCCAACTGACTAGGTATCCACCTTTCCCTTTCCAACT
>NW_021822418.1:0-27773 GCF_901001165.1 Salmo trutta | reverse complement strand
CTCAGGCCCAGAAGCTAGGAAATGCATATAATTGGTAGAATTTGATAGAAAACACTTTGAAGTTTCTAAACTGTTAAAATAATGTCTGTGAGTATAACAGAATTGATATGGCATTCAAAAACCCGAGGAATATCCATCCAGAAATATATTTTTGGGGGGCGGTAACAGGCCTTTCCAATGCAAGTCTATGGGCCTACATATAAACATTATTCCCATATTGTAGTACCTATGGATTCCACTAGATGTCAACAGTCTTTAAACAGGGTTTCAGGCTTGTTTCTTGAAAAACAAACAAGTAATAGTCGTTTCTTCCAAGGGAGCTCAACAGGAAAATTAGGCTTTTGTGCGCACGTGAATGAGGGCGCGCTCTTCGTTATTTTCCTTTCCTATTGAACACCGTTCTTTCCGTCTGAAATATTATAGTTTATTTACATATTAGGGTACCTGAGGATTGAATAGAAAAATTGTTTGACTTGTTTGGACGAAGTTTACCGGTTGCTTTTGGATTGCTTTGTATGCATGTTGAAGGAGTGGATTACTGAAATCAATGGCGCCAACTCAACTGACTTTTTGCATATAAAGAAGGACTTTATCGAACAAAACAAACATTCATTGCGTAGCTGGGACCCTTGGGATTGCAAACAGAGGAAGATCTTCAAAGGTAAGTGATTTATTTAATCACTATTTGTGATTTTGTGAAGCCTGTGCTGGTTGAAAAAACATTTTTGATGTGGGGAGCTGTCGTCAGATAATCACATGGTATGCTTTTGCCATAAAGCCTTTTTGAAATCTGACAACGCAGTTGGATTAACAGGAAGTTAAGCTTTTAAATGATATAAGACACTTGTATATTCATGAATGTTTAATATTATGACTTTTTCATTTGAATTTGGCGCTTTCCAATTTCACCGGATGTTGTCGGAAGAGGGTATTACTGTCAAGAGGAGTGAAACAAGGTTGTCCACTATCGACATATCTATTTATTATGGCCATCAAAATGATAGCTATTAAAATCAGATCCAACAATAATATCAAGGGGATAGAAATCTGAGTCTTAAAAACAAAGGTGTCATTGTACGCTGAGGACTCATGCTTTCTTTTAAATCCACCGTTTTGATCCCATAGACAATCTAGATAATTTCTCTAACCTCTCTGGAATACAACTGAACTATGATAAGTGTACCATTATAAAATGGGATGGTTTTCAGAGATTGGTGGGAGTGGTTGAGGGTAGTTGAAGGGTGGTACGTAAAATAAATACAAATATATGACTAATATAAAATATACTGTGTCCGTAATATGTGTATAGTACTTATAAGCTAGAAGTAGAAGCCTAAGTATTGTTGTCCATTAATTTACTCAAATTAGGGAGGGGTGGTAGGGTTATGGGAAAATAATAAAATAAAATGTTTGTAAAAAATGTATGAGGGATTGGAAATAAAGCAGACATTACATTGAAAAAACACACATTCTATCTGCAATATTAAAGCTGATCTACCCCTAAAAATAACAAATATATGGTCATGAAGGAAAGGAGAAAAGTAAAGGAGGAGAGGAGACTATTAAAGGAGTTTTCTGAAGAATGGCTCCATGGCTCAGTGGTTAGAGCACTGGTCTTGTAAACCAGGGGTCGTGAGTTCGATTCTCACTGGAACCTTGATTTTGACTCTACCCTCTGTGACATTCATCTGAAACTTTACACAGTGCTGCACAGGGTGGGAGTTACCATTTCTCTCGCTCTATACAGCAGAAAGTTCAAAATGTGACAACAAACTGACAATATCGCCCTGCAAAAATATCCCTGTATTACTACTGTAAGAGACATTGCCAAACAAACTGACGATACCATTCCACGTTTGCCGATTCTGTCCTGGGCCGCCCATCATGATTAAAAAAGGGCTGAAACTAGAGACAGGAGTAGCAGAGGTCATGTAAACCAGTGATGCATGTTGAAAGAATAACAACATTAACTTGAATTTTTCCTTATATTAACTGTAACTCAGTAAAATCTTTTCAGTTGTTGCGTGTTGCATATATATTTTGTTCAGTATGGTAAATAATGGCTACTTCTGAGAAAGTATTAAAACTTCTTAGGGCTAGGGGGCAGTATCCTGAATTTCTGCCTGACTGACGTGCCCAAAGCAAACTGCCTGTTACTCAGGCCCAGAAGCTAGGAAATGCATATAATTGGTAGAATTTGATAGAAAACACTTTGAAGTTTCTAAACTGTTAAAATAATGTCTGTGAGTATAACAGAATTGATATGGCATTCAAAAACCCGAGGAATATCCATCCAGAAATATATTTTTGGGGGGCGGTAACAGGCCTTTCCAATGCAAGTCTATGGGCCTACATATAAAAATTATTCCCATATTGTAGTACCTATGGATTCCACTAGATGTCAACAGTCTTTATACAGGGTTTCAGGCTTGTTTCTTGAAAAACAAACAAGTAATAGTCGTTTCTTCCAAGGGAGCTCAACAGGAAAATTAGGCTTTTGTGCGCACGTGAATGAGGGCGCGCTCTTCGTTATTTTCCTTTCCTATTGAACACCGTTCTTTCCGTCTGAAATATTATAGTTTATTTACATATTAGGGTACCTGAGGATTGAATAGAAAAGTTGTTTGACTTGTTTGGACGAAGTTTACCGGTTGCTTTTGGATTGCTTTGTATGCATGTTGAAGGAGTGGATTACTGAAATCAATGGCGCCAACTCAACTGACTTTTTTGCATATAAAGAAGGACTTTATCGAACAAAACAAACATTCATTGCGTAGCTGGGACCCTTGGGATTGCAAACAGAGGAAGATCTTCAAAGGTAAGTGATTTATTTAATCACTATTTGTGATTTTGTGAACCCTGTGCTGGTTGAAAAAACATTTTTGATGTGGGGAGCTGTCGTCAGATAATCACATGGTATGCTTTTGCCATAAAGCCTTTTTGAAATCTGACAACGCAGTTGGATTAACAGGAAGTTAAGCTTTTAAATGATATAAGACACTTGTATGTTCATGAATGTTTAATATTATGACTTTTTCATTTGAATTTGGCGCTTTCCAATTTCACCGGATGTTGTCGGAAGAGGGTATTACTGTCAAGAGGAGTGAAACAAGGTTGTCCACTATCGACATATCTATTTATTATGGCCATCAAAATGATAGCTATTAAAATCAGATCCAACAATAATATCAAGGGGATAGAAATCAGAGTCTTAAAAACAAAGGTGTCATTGTACGCTGAGGACTCATGCTTTCTTTTAAATCCACCGTTTTGATCCCATAGACAATCTAGATAATTTCTCTAACCTCTCTGGAATACAACTGAACTATGATAAGTGTACCATTATAAAATGGGATGGTTTTCAGAGATTGGTGGGAGTGGTTGAGGGTAGCTGAAGGGTGGTACGTAAAATAAATACAAATATATGACTAATGTAAAATATACTGTGTCCGTAATATGTGTATAGTACGTATAAGCTAGAAGTAGAAGCCTAAGTATTGTTGTCCATTAATTTACTCAATTTAGGGAGGGGTGGTAGGGTTATGGGAAAATAATAAAATAAAATGTTTGTAAAAAATGTATGAGGGATTGGAAATAAAGCAGACATTACATTGAAAAAACCCACATTCTATCTGCAATATTAAAGCTGATCTACCCCTAAAAATAACAAATAGATGGTCATGAAGGAAAGGAGAAAAGTAAAGGAGGAGAGGAGACTATTAAAGGAGTTTTCTGAAGAATGGCTCCATAGCTCAGTGGTTAGAGCACTGGTCTTGTAAACCAGGGGTCGTGAGTTCGATTCTCACTGGGGCCTTGATTTTGACTCTACCCTCTGTGACATTCATCTGAGACTTTACACAGTGCTGCACAGGGTGGGAGTTACCATTTCTCTCGCTCTATACAGCAGAAAGTTCAAAATGTGACAACAAACTGACAATATCGCCCTGCAAAAATATCCCTGTATTACTACTGTAAGAGACATTGCCAAACAAACTGACGATACCATTCCACGTTTGCCGATTCTGTCCTGGGCCGCCCATCATGATTAAAAAAGGGCTGAAACTAGAGACAGGAGTAGCAGAGGTCATGTAAACCAGTGATGCATGTTGAAAGAATAACAACATTAACCTCTTACATCTACACGTTCCGCTAGCGGAACGTCTGCTCCAATATCCAATGATGGGCGGGGCGCGAAATTCAAACTCCTCTAAATCCGAAAACTTACACTTTTCAAACATATGACTATGTTACAGCTATTTAAAGACAAGACTCTCCTTTATCTAACCAAACTGTCCGATTTCAAAAAGGCTTTACAGCGAAAGCAAAACATTAGATTATGTCAGCAGAGTACCCAGCCAGGAATAATCACACAGCCATTTTTCAAGCTAGCATATCATGTCACATAAACCCAAACCATATCTAAATGCAGCACTAACCTTTGATGATCTTCATCAGATGACACACCTAGGACATTGTGTTATACAATACATGCATGTCTGTTCAATCAAGTTCATATTTATATCAAAAACCAGCTTTTTACATTAGCATGTGACGTTCAGAACTAGCATTCCCACCGAACACTTCCGGTGATTTTACTAAATTACTCACGATAAACGTTCACAAAAAGCATAACAATTATTTTAAGAATTATAGATACAGAACTCCTCTATGCACTCGATATGTCCGATTTTAAAATAGCTTTTCGGATGAAGCACATTTTGCAATAATGTAAGTACATAGCCCGGCGTTACAGGGCTAGCTATTTAGACACCCACCCAGTGTAGCCTTCACCAAAATCACATTTCCTATAAGAAAAATGTTCTTACCTTGCTTGTTCTTCATCAGAATACACTGCCAGGACTTCTACTTCAATAACAAATGTAGGTTTGGTCCCAAATAATCCATCGTTATATCCAAACAGCGACGTTTTGTTCGTGCGTTCTAGACACTATCCCAACGCTAAATCTCGGCCACGAGCATGACGCAAAATATGACAAAAAATTTCGAAATATTCCATTACCGTACTTCGAAGCATGTCAACCGCTGTTTAAAACCAATATTTATGCAATTTATCTCGTAGAGAAGCGATAATATTCCGACCGGGAATCTGCCTGTCTGTAAACTGAGGAAAAAACCAAAAGCCGGGGGCGGGGCGTGTCACGCGCCTAAGGCTTAGTCCATTGACTGACCACTCAGCTTTTGCTCTCGTGTGCTTCAGCCAGGGCTTTGAATGACATCATTCCTGTTTTTCCCGGGCTGTGAGACTCCATTGTTGACGTGAGAAGTGTCACGTAAGAGCAGAGATCCTTTGTAAACGACAGAGATAATAAAGAAGGGCAAGAAATGTTCAGACAGGGTACTTCCTGAACAGAAGCATCTCAGGTTTTTGCCTGCCATAGGAGTTCTGTTATACTCACAGACACCATTCAAACAGTTTCAGAAACTTTGGAGTGTTTTCTCTCCAAAGCTAATAATTATATGCATATTCCAGTTTCTGGGCAGGACTAATAATCAGATTAACCTGTTGAGGATCTTATCCCGATCTTATCCCGGTATTGGGATTCATTGTCATGTGACCATGGCGGGGAATTCAAAACTGCAAGAGTAATCATTTCAAAAAATCAAATAATCAACTATTTTCCTCCATTTGAAAGATATATCTCCTAAATCTAACCACGCTGTCCGATTTTCAGAGGCATTACGGAGAATGCATAAAGTTAGGTTATGTGAGGAGAGTACATTGACAATAGCTGCGTGTAATGTTTAGCCAATTCAAAGAAGGGCATCAACAGACAGAAAACTAGCTAGAATTATGCACTTACCTTTGACAATCTGCATCAGATGACACTCATAGGACATTATGTTATACAATACATGCATTTTTAGTTCCATCAAGTTCATATTTATATCCAAAAACAGCATTTACAGTCGCGGTGAAATTCAGAATTTTTTTCGGCTCGAATGCACCCAGTGAATCCAGCATTACAAATCACGGAATTACTATTCGAAAACATTGGTAAATTATAATATTGTCATTCAAAGAATAATATATTATCATCTCGTAATTGCTACCGAAGGGCCAGATCTCAAAATAACTTTACTGGGAAATCACATTTTGTATAAACTGGGTACTATGCTAACAACAATAAGCTATATGCTAAGCTAAGCTAAGCTATACCGTTAGCATTAGCATCATCTAATATCGATAATAACATTCTAAATATCCCCTTACCTTTGATTATCTCCATCAGAAGGCGCTGCCAGAGATCCCAGGTCCAGAACAAATGTGGTTTCTTTTGACAAAGTTCATAATTTATGTCCAAATAGTTAGCGTTCAGTAGGCTCCCACAAAATGAGGTGGGCAGTGTAAAGTCACGTCGAAAAACTAAAGAAAACCTAGTAAATAATCTATTTACGTTTGTTTAAACATGTCAAACGTTGTTTAGCACTAATCTTTTGTTCCATTTTTAACGTGAAACATCAGTAAACATCAGTAATATTTTCACACAACCTATCAAGTGTCTAGAATAAACGATAATGACAAAGGCACTCTTCTCAGATTCATGCGCAGGCGCAAAAAATGAAGTGATGACGTGTCAACTTGTAAGCTTTCTAATTCGGTGTGTATTAATCACAGATGCTTCAAACAACTTTCTAAAGATCGTTGACATCTAGTGGAAGCAGTAGGAGTTGCGAACTGAATCCTTTCTCACTGTGGTATCTTTAAAACAATGACACTAAATAGTACAGTCACAAAATTCTCTTTTTTTTTTATCTATTTTTCACAGGTTTTTGCCTGCAATATGAGTTTTGTTATACTTACAGACACCATTCAAACTGTTTTAGAAAATTCAGAGTGTTTTCTATCCGAATGTGTTAATAATATGCATATCCTAGCTTCTGAGTTGGTGTAGGAGGCAGTTAAAACTGGGCACATATTTCTTTCAAAATTCTCAATACTGCCCCCGTGGCCCGTAGAGGTTAAATCGGGTACGTTTTTTATCCAGCCGTGAAAATACTGCCCCCTAGATGTAACAGGTTAACTTGAATTTTTCCTTATATTAACTGTAACTCAGTAAAATCTTTTCAGTTGTTGCGTGTTGCATATATATTTTGTTCAGTATGGTAAATAATGGCTACTTCTGAGAAAGTATTAAAACTTCTTAGGGCTAGGGGGCAGTATCCTGAATTTCTGCCTGACTGACGTGCCCAAAGCAAACTGCCTGTTACTCAGGCCCAGAAGCTAGGAAATGCATATAATTGGTAGAATTTGATAGAAAACACTTTGAAGTTTCTAAACTGTTAAAATAATGTCTGTGAGTATAACAGAATTGATATGGCATTCAAAAACCCGAGGAATATCCATCCAGAAATATATTTTTGGGGGGCGGTAACAGGCCTTTCCAATGCAAGTCTATGGGCCTACATATAAAAATTATTCCCATATTGTAGTACCTATGGATTCCACTAGATGTCAACAGTCTTTATACAGGGTTTCAGGCTTGTTTCTTGAAAAACAAACAAGTAATAGTCGTTTCTTCCAAGGGAGCTCAACAGGAAAATTAGGCTTTTGTGCGCACGTGAATGAGGGCGCGCTCTTCGTTATTTTCCTTTCCTATTGAACACCGTTCTTTCCGTCTGAAATATTATAGTTTATTTACATATTAGGGTACCTGAGGATTGAATAGAAAAATTGTTTGACTTGTTTGGACGAAGTTTACCGGTTGCTTTTGGATTGCTTTGTATGCATGTTGAAGGAGTGGATTACTGAAATCAATGGCGCCAACTCAACTGACTTTTTGCATATAAAGAAGGACTTTATCGAACAAAACAAACATTCATTGCGTAGCTGGGACCCTTGGGATTGCAAACAGAGGAAGATCTTCAAAGGTAAGTGATTTATTTAATCACTATTTGTGATTTTGTGAAGCCTGTGCTGGTTGAAAAAACATTTTTGATGTGGGGAGCTGTCGTCAGATAATCACATGGTATGCTTTTGCCATAAAGCCTTTTTGAAATCTGACAACGCAGTTGGATTAACAGGAAGTTAAGCTTTTAAATGATATAAGACACTTGTATATTCATGAATGTTTAATATTATGACTTTTTCATTTGAATTTGGCGCTTTCCAATTTCACCGGATGTTGTCGGAAGAGGGTATTACTGTCAAGAGGAGTGAAACAAGGTTGTCCACTATCGACATATCTATTTATTATGGCCATCAAAATGATAGCTATTAAAATCAGATCCAACAATAATATCAAGGGGATAGAAATCTGAGTCTTAAAAACAAAGGTGTCATTGTACGCTGAGGACTCATGCTTTCTTTTAAATCCACCGTTTTGATCCCATAGACAATCTAGATAATTTCTCTAACCTCTCTGGAATACAACTGAACTATGATAAGTGTACCATTATAAAATGGGATGGTTTTCAGAGATTGGTGGGAGTGGTTGAGGGTAGTTGAAGGGTGGTACGTAAAATAAATACAAATATATGACTAATATAAAATATACTGTGTCCGTAATATGTGTATAGTATGTATAAGCTAGAAGTAGAAGCCTAAGTATTGTTGTCCATTAATTTACTCAAATTAGGGAGGGGTGGTAGGGTTATGGGAAAATAATAAACTAAAATGTTTGTAAAAAATGTATGAGGGATTGGAAATAAAGCAGACATTACATTGAAAAAACCCACATTCTATCTGCAATATTAAAGCTGATCTACCCCTAAAAATAACAAATAGATGGTCATGAAGGAAAGGAGAAAAGTAAAGGAGGAGAGGAGACTATTAAAGGAGTTTTCTGAAGAATGGCTCCATAGCTCAGTGGTTAGAGCACTGGTCTTGTAAACCAGGGGTCGTGAGTTCGATTCTCACTGGGGCCTTGATTTTGACTCTACCCTCTGTGACATTCATCTGAAACTTTACACAGTGCTGCACAGGGTGGGAGTTACCATTTCTCTCGCTCTATACAGCAGAAAGTTCAAAATGTGACAACAAACTGACAATATCGCCCTGCAAAAATATCCCTGTATTACTACTGTAAGAGACATTGCCAAACAAACTGACGATACCATTCCACGTTTGCCGATTCAGTCCTGGGCCGCCCATCATGATTAAAAAAGGGCTGAAACTAGAGACAGGAGTAGCAGAGGTCATGTAAACCAGTGATGCATGTTGAAAGAATAACAACATTAACTTGAATTTTTCCTTATATTAACTGTAACTCAGTAAAATCTTTTCAGTTGTTGCGTGTTGCATATATATTTTGTTCAGTATGGTAAATAATGGCTACTTCTGAGAAAGTATTAAAACTTCTTAGGGCTAGGGGGCAGTATCCTGAATTTCTGCCTGACTGACGTGCCCAAAGCAAACTGCCTGTTACTCAGGCCCAGAAGCTAGGAAATGCATATAATTGGTAGAATTTGATAGAAAACACTTTGAAGTTTCTAAACTGTTAAAATAATGTCTGTGAGTATAACAGAATTGATATGGCATTCAAAAACCAGAGGAAAATCCATCCAGAAATATATTTTTGGGGGGCGGTAACAGGCCTTTCCAATGCAAGTCTATGGGCCTACATATAAAAATTATTCCCATATTGTAGTACCTATGGATTCCACTAGATGTCAACAGTCTTTATACAGGGTTTCAGGCTTGTTTCTTGAAAAACAAACAAGTAATAGTCGTTTCTTCCAAGGGAGCTCAACAGGAAAATTAGGCTTTTGTGCGCACGTGAATGAGGGCGCGCTCTTCGTTATTTTCCTTTCCTATTGAACACCGTTCATTCCGTCTGAAATATTATAGTTTATTTACATATTAGGGTACCTGAGGATTGAATAGACAAATTGTTTGACTTGTTTGGACGAAGTTTACCGGTTGCTTTTGGATTGCTTTGTATGCATGTTGAAGGAGTGGATTACTGAAATCAATGGCGCCAACTCAACTGACTTTTTTGCATATAAAGAAGGACTTTATCGAACAAAACAAACATTCATTGCGTAGCTGGGACCCTTGGGATTGCAAACAGAGGAAGATCTTCAAAGGTAAGTGATTTATTTAATCACTATTTGTGATTTTGTGAAGCCTGTGCTGGTTGAAAAAACATTTTTGATGTGGGGAGCTGTCGTCAGATAATCACATGGTATGCTTTTGCCATAAAGCCTTTTTGAAATCTGACAACGCAGTTGGATTAACAGGAAGTTAAGCTTTTAAATGATATAAGACACTTGTATGTTCATGAATGTTTAATATTATGACTTTGTCATTTGAATTTGGCGCTTTCCAATTTCACCGGATGTTGTCGGAAGAGGGTATTACTGTCAAAAGGAGTGAAACAAGGTTGTCCACTATCGACATATCTATTTATTATGGCCATCAAAATGATAGCTATTAAAATCAGATCCAACAATAATATCAAGGGGATAGAAATCTGAGTCTTAAAAACAAAGGTGTCATTGTACGCTGAGGACTCATGCTTTCTTTTAAATCCACCGTTTTGATCCCATAGACAATCTAGATAATTTCTCTAACCTCTCTGGAATACAACTGAACTATGATAAGTGTACCATTATAAAATGGGATGGTTTTCAGAGATTGGTGGGAGTGGTTGAGGGTAGCTGAAGGGTGGTACGTAAAATAAATACAAATATATGACTAATGTAAAATATACTGTGTCCGTAATATGTGTATAGTACGTATAAGCTAGAAGTAGAAGCCTAAGTATTGTTGTCCATTAATTTACTCAAATTAGGGAGGGGTGGTAGGGTTATGGGAAAATAATAAACTAAAATGTTTGTAAAAAATGTATGAGGGATTGGAAATAAAGCAGACATTACATTGAAAAAACACACATTCTATCTGCAATATTAAAGCTGATCTACCCCTAAAAATAACAAATAGATGGTCATGAAGGAAAGGAGAAAAGTAAAGGAGGAGAGGAGACTATTAAAGGAGTTTTCTGAAGAATGGCTCCATAGCTCAGTGGTTAGAGCACTGGTCTTGTAAACCAGGGGTTGTGAGTTCGATTCTCACTGGGGCCTTGATTTTGACTCTACCCTCTGTGACATTCATCTGAAACTTTACACAGTGCTGCACAGGGTGGGAGTTACCATTTCTCTCGCTCTATACAGCAGAAAGTTCAAAATGTGACAACAAACTGACAATATCGCCCTGCGAAAATATCCCTGTATTACTACTGTCAGAGACATTGCCAAACAAACTGACGATACCATTCCACATTTGCCGATTCTGTCCTGGGCCGCCCATCATGATTAAAAAAGGGCTGAAACTAGAGACAGGAGTAGCAGAGGTCATGTAAACCAGTGATGCATGTTGAAAGAATAACAACATTAACTTGAATTTTCCTTATATTAACTGTAACTCAGTAAAATCTTTTCAGTTGTTGCGTGTTGCATATATATTTTGTTCAGTATGGTAAATAATGGCTACTTCTGAGAAAGTATTAAAACTTCTTAGGGCTAGGGGGCAGTATCCTGAATTTCTGCCTGACTGACGTGCCCAAAGCAAACTGCCTGTTACTCAGGCCCAGAAGCTAGGAAATGCATATAATTGGTAGAATTTGATAGAAAACACTTTGAAGTTTCTAAACTGTTAAAATAATGTCTGTGAGTATAACAGAATTGATATGGCATTCAAAAACCCGAGGAAAATCCATCCAGAAATATATTTTTGGGGGGCGGTAACAGGCCTTTCCAATGCAAGTCTATGGGCCTACATATAAAAATTATTCCCATATTGTAGCACCTATGGATTCCACTAGATGTCAACAGTCTTTATACAGGGTTTCAGGCTTGTTTCTTGAAAAACAAACAAGTAATAGTCGTTTCTTCCAAGGGAGCTCAACAGGAAAATTAGGCTTTTGTGCGCACGTGAATGAGGGCGCCCTCTTCGTTATTTTCCTTTCCTATTGAACACCGTTCTTTCCGTCTGAAATATTATAGTTTATTTACATATTAGGGTACCTGAGGATTGAATAGAAAAGTTGTTTGACTTGTTTGGACGAAGTTTACCGGTTGCTTTTGGATTGCTTTGTATGCATGTTGAAGGAGTGGATTACTGAAATCAATGGCGCCAACTCAACTGACTTTTTTTGCATATAAAGAAGGACTTTATCGAACAAAACAAACATTCATTGCGTAGCTGGGACCCTTGGGATTGCAAACAGAGGAAGATCTTCAAAGGTAAGTGATTTATTTAATCACTATTTGTGATTTTGTGAAGCCTGTGCTGGTTGAAAAAACATTTTTGATGTGGGGAGCTGTCGTCAGATAATCACATGGTATGCTTTTGCCATAAAGCCTTTTTGAAATCTGACAACGCAGTTGGATTAACAGGAAGTTAAGCTTTTAAATGATATAAGACACTTGTATGTTCATGAATGTTTAATATTATGACTTTTTCATTTGAATTTGGCGCTTTCCAATTTCACCGGATGTTGTCGGAAGAGGGTATCACTGTCAAGAGGAGTGAAACAAGGTTGTCCACTATCGACATATCTATTTATTATGGCCATCAAAATGATAGCTATTAAAATCAGATCCAACAATAATATCAAGGGGATAGAAATCAGAGTCTTAAAAACAAAGGTGTCATTGTACGCTGAGGACTCATGCTTTCTTTTAAATCCACCGTTTTGATCCCATAGACAATCTAGATAATTTCTCTAACCTCTCTGGAATACAACTGAACTATGATAAGTGTACCATTATAAAATGGGATGGTTTTCAGAGATTGGTGGGAGTGGTTGAGGGTAGCTGAAGGGTGGTACGTAAAATAAATACAAATATATGACTAATGTAAAATATACTGTGTCCGTAATATGTGTATAGTACGTATAAGCTAGAAGTAGAAGCCTAAGTATTGTTGTCCATTAATTTACTCAAATTAGGGAGGGGTGGTAGGGTTATGGGAAAATAATAAAATAAAATGTTTGTAAAAAATGTATGAGGGATTGGAAATAAAGCAGACATTACATTGAAAAAACACACATTCTATCTGCAATATTAAAGCTGATCTACCCCTAAAAATAACAAATAGATGGTCATGAAGGAAAGGAGAAAAGTAAAGGAGGAGAGGAGACTATTAAAGAAGTTTTCTGAAGAATGGCTCCATAGCTCAGTGGTTAGAGCACTGGTCTTGTAAACCAGGGGTTGTGAGTTCGATTCTCACTGGGGCCTAGATTTTGACTCTACCCTCTGTGACATTCATCTGAAACTTTACACAGTGCTGCACAGGGTGGGAGTTACCATTTCTCTCGCTCTATACAGCAGAAAGTTCAAAATGTGACAACAAACTGACAATATCGCCCTGTGAAAATATCCCTGTATTACTACTGTCAGAGACATTGCCAAACAAACTGACGATATCATTCCACGTTTGCCGATTCTGTCCTGGGCCGCCCATCATGATTAAAAAAGGGCTGAAACTAGAGACAGGAGTAGCAGAGGTCATGTAAACCAGTGATGCATGTTGAAAGAAAAACAACATTAACTTGAATTTTTTCTTATATTAACTGTAACTCAGTAAAATCTTTTCAGTTGTTGCGTGTTGCATATATAATTTGTTCAGTATGGTAAATAATGGCTACTTCTGAGAAAGTATTAAAACTTCTTAGGGCTAGGGGGCAGTATCCTGAATTTCTGCCTGACTGACGTGCCCAAAGCAAACTGCCTGTTACTCAGGCCCAGAAGCTAGGAAATGCATATAATTGGTAGAATTTGATAGAAAACACTTTGAAGTTTCTAAACTGTTAATAACCTCTTACATCTACACGTTCCGCTAGCGGAACGATTGCTCCAATATCCAATGATGGGCGGGGCGCGAAATTCAAACTCCTCTAAATCCGAAAACTTACACTTTTCAAACATATGACTATTTTACAGCTATTTAAAGACAAGACTCTCCTTTATCTAACCCCACTGTCCGATTTCAAAAAGGCTTTACAGCGAAAGCAAAACATTAGATTATGTCAGCAGAGTACCCAGCCAGAAATAATCCCACAGCCATTTTTCAAGCTAGCATATCATGTCACATAAACCCAAACCATATCTAAATGCAGCACTAACCTTTGATGATCTTCATCAGATGACACACCTAGGACATTGTGTTATACAATACATGCATGTCTGTTCAATCAAGTTCATATTTATATCAAAAAACAGCTTTTTACATTAGCATGTGACGTTCAGAACTAGCATTCCCACCGAACACTTCCGGTGATTTTACTAAATTACTCACGATAAACGTTCACAAAAAGCATAACAATTATTTTAAGAATTATAGATACAGAACTCCTCTATGCACTCGATATGTCCGATTTTAAAATAGCTTTTCGGATGAAGCACATTTTGCAATAATGTAAGTACATAGCCCGGCGTTACAGGGCTAGCTATTTAGACACCCTGCAAGTTTAGCCTTCACCAAAATCACATTTCCTATAAGAAAAATGTTCTTACCTTGCTTGTTCTTCATCAGAATACACTGCCAGGACTTCTACTTCAATAACAAATGTAGGTTTGGTCCCAAATAATCCATCGTTATATCCAAACAGCGACGTTTTGTTCGTGCGTTCTAGACACTATCCCAACGCTAAATCTCGGCCACGAGCATGACGCAAAATATGACAAAAAATTTCTAAATATTCCATTACCATACTTCGAAGCATGTCAACCGCTGTTTAAAACCAATATTTATGCAATTTATCTCGTAGAGAAGCGATAATATTCCGACCGGGAATCTGCCTGTCTGTAAACTGAGGAAAAAACCGAAAGCCGGGGGCGGGGCGTGTCACGCGCCTAAGGCTTAGACCATTGAGTGACCACTTAGCTTTTGCCTTCCTGTGCTTCAGCCAGGGCTTTGAATTACGTCATTCCTGTTTTTCCCGGGCTATGAGACCTCATTGGAGATGTGTGAATTGTCACGTAAGAGCAGAGATCCTTTGTAAACGATAGAGATAATAAAGAAGGGCAAGAAATGTTCAGACAGGGTACTTCCTGAACAGAAGCATCTCAGGTTTTTGCCTGCCATAGGAGTTCTGTTATACTCACAGACACCATTCAAACAGTTTCAGAAACTTTGGAGTGTTTTCTCTCCAAAGCTAATAATTATATGCATATTCCAGTTTCTGGGCAGGACTAATAATCAGATTAAATCGGGTACGTTTTTTATCCAGCCGTGAAAATACTGCCCCCTAGCCATAACAGGTTAACATAATGTCTGTGAGTATAACAGAATTGATATGGCAGGCAAAAATCCGAGGAAAATCCATCCAGAAATATATTTTGGGGGGGCGGTAACAGGCCTTTCCAATGCAAGTCTATGGGCCTACTTATAAAAATTATTCCCATATTGTAGTACCTATGGATTCCACTAGATGTCAACAGTCTTTATACAGGGTTTCAGGCTTGTTTCTTGAAAAACAAACAAGTAATATTCGTTTCTTCCAAGGGAGCTCAACAGGAAAATTAGGCTTTTGTGCGCACGTGAATGAGGGCGCGCTCTTCGTTATTTTCCTTTCCTATTGAACACCGTTCTTTCCGTCTGAAATATTATAGTTTATTTACATATTAGGGTACCTGAGGATTGAATAGAAAAATTGTTTGACTTGTTTGGACGAAGTTTACCGGTTGCTTTTGGATTGCTTTGTATGCATGTTGAAGGAGTGGATTACTGAAATCAATGGCGCCAACTCAACTGACTTTTTTGCATATAAAGAAGGACTTTATCGAACAAAACAAACATTCATTGCGTAGCTGGGACCCTTGGGATTGCAAACAGAGGAAGATCTTCAAAGGTAAGTGATTTATTTAATCACTATTTGTGATTTTGTGAAGCCTGTGCTGGTTGAAAAAACATTTTTGATGTGGGGAGCTGTCGTCAGATAATCACATGGTATGCTTTTGCCATAAAGCCTTTTTGAAATCTGACAACGCAGTTGGATTAACAGGAAGTTAAGCTTTTAAATGATATAAGACACTTGTATGTTCATGAATGTTTAATATTATGACTTTTTCATTTGAATTTGGCGCTTTCCAATTTCACCGGATGTTGTCGGAAGAGGGTATTACTGTCAAGAGGAGTGAAACAAGGTTGTCCACTATCGACATATCTATTTATTATGGCCATCAAAATGATAGCTATTAAATTCAGATCCAACAATAATATCAAGGGGATAGAAATCTGAGTCTTAAAAACAAAGGTGTCATTGTACACTGAGGACTCATGCTTTCTTTTAAATCCACCGTTTTGATCCCATAGACAATCTAGATAATTTCTCTAACCTCTCTGGAATACAACTGAACTATGATAAGTGTACCATTATAAAATGGGATGGTTTTCAGAGATTGGTGGGAGTGGTTGAGGGTAGCTGAAGGGTGGTACATAAAATAAATACAAATATATGACTAATGTAAAATATACTGTGTCTGTAATATGTGTATAGTACGTATAAGCTAGAAGTAGAAGCCTAAGTATTGTTGTCCATTAATTTGCTCAAATTAGGGAGGGGTGGTAGGGTTATGGGAAATTAATAAACTAAAATGTTTGTAAAAAAATGTATGAGGGATTGGAAATAATGCAGACATTACATTGAAAAAACCCACATTCTATCTGCAATATTAAAGCTGATCTACCCCTAAAAATAACAAATAGATGGTCATGAAGGAAAGGAGACAAGTAAAGGAGGAGAGGAGACTATTAAAGGAGATTTCTGAAGAATGGCTCCATAGCTCAGTGGTTAGAGCACTGGTCGTGTAAACCAGGGGTCGTGAGTTCGATTCTCACTGGGGCCTAGATTTTTGACTCTACCCTCTGTGACATTCATCTGAAACTTTACACAGTGCTGCACAGGGTGGGAGTTACCATTTCTCTCGCTCTATACAGCAGAAAGTTCAAAATGTGACAACAAACTGACAATATCGCCCTGCAAAAATAATTCTCCCTGTATTACTACTGTAAGAGACATTGCCAAACAAACTGACGATACCATTCCACGTTTGCCGATTCTGTCCTGGGCCGCCCATCATGATTAAAAAAGGGCTGAAACTAGAGACAGGAGTAGCAGAGGTCATGTAAACCAGTGATGCATGTTGAAAGAATAACAACATTAACCTGTTTGGGATAGGGGGCAGTATTGAGAATTTTTTAAAAAATATGTGCCCATTTTTAACTGCCTCCTACACCAACTCAGAAGCTAGAATATACATATTATTGTTCAGGTTTGGATAGAAAACACCCTAAAGTTTCTAAAACTGTTTGAATGGTGTCTGTGAGTATAACAGAACTCCTATGGCAGGCAAAAACCTGACAAGGTTTAATGCAGGAAGTGGCCTAACTGACAAGGAGTCGTGCGTCTTGCATCTGTTTATTGAAAAGTAAGGATCTTAGCTGTAACGTGACAATTCCTAGGGCTCCAATAGGCTCTCAGAACCCGGGAAAAACCTGAACGATGATGAGGCGGCCTCTGGCTGAAACAGATTATCGCCTTTGGTAAGTGGCCGATCAGAGGACCATTGAATGAGGCGCGTGCACGAATTGCCCCGTGGAGAAATTTCATTCGGCTGTTTAGGCTCATTGCAGATTCCCGGTCGGAATATTATTGCTTTTCTACGAGATAAATGCCATAAAAATTGGTTTTAAACAGCGGTTGACATGCTTCGAAGTACGGTAATGGAATATTTAGACATTTTTTGTCACGCCATGCGCCATGCGCACGACAGTGATGTAGCATTCTGATAGTGTCTAGAACTCACGAACAAAATGTCGCTGTTTGGATATAACGATGGATTATTTGGGACCAAACCTACATTTGTTATTGAAGTAGAAGTCCTGGGAGTGTATTCTGACGAAGAACAGGAAAGGTAAGAACATTTTTCTTATAGGAAATGTGATTTTGGTGAAGGCTGAACTGGGTGGGTGTCTAAATAGCTAGCCCGTGATGGCTGGGCTATGTACTTAGAATATTGCAAAATGTGCTTCATCCGAAAAGCTATTTTAAAATCGGACATATCGAGTGCATAGAGGAGTAATGTATCTATAATTCTTAAAATAATTGTTATGCTTTTTGTGAACGTTTATCGTGAGTAATTTAGCAAACTGTTAGTAAATTCCCCGGAAGTTTGTGGGGGTATGCTTTTTCTGAACGTCACATGCTAATATAAAAAGCTGTTTTTTGATATAAATATGAACTTGATTGAACAGACATGCATGTATTGTATAACATAATGTCCTAGGTGTGTCATCTGATGAAGATCATAAAAGGTTAGTGCTGCATTTAGCTGCGGTTTGGATTTATGTGACATTATATGCTAGGTTGAAAAATGGGTGTCTGATTATTTCTGGCTGGGCACTCTCCTGACATAATCTAATGTTTTGCTTCCGTTGTAAAGCCTTTTTGAAATCGGACAGTGTGGTTAGATTAAGGAGAGTGTTGTCTTTAAATAGCTGTAAAATAGTCATATGTTTGAGAAATTGAAGTAATAGTATTTCAAACGATTCAAAAATCGCGCCACTGAATTCAGGTGGCTGTTACGTAGGTGGGACGAATTCGTCCCACATGCGCCAGAGAGGTTAACTTGAATTTTTCTTTATATTAACATACATGAAGGGACATCACGTGCGCCATCCGTATGGTTAGTGAGAAAGTCCATATTGCAAATGTACGCTCCCTTACTAGACGTCCGACCACGTCCGATAAATCCGCGGACGGCGTCGGGCCGCTCACAGGGGCCGGATCTTCCAGGAAGTCATCGAACGGAGTCTCTCGGACCTTCCGTTTCCGTTTAATTAAATTTTCAAATTTTGGTCATTTCCTTGCAGTCCCAGATTATTCCACGAGAGGGCGTATGGAATCATATTGCAAATGTAACATATATCACCAATCTCGACACGGCTTTTTCTCCTAAACGGAAGATAATTCGAAGACGAAACTCGGTCTGCGTGGGTTTGGCATAATGGGCAGTTGGCCCCGAACAGGATGGAGTCGAGGCCTCGACGCTTTTCGAGTTAAGGCTATTTTTCTGGGATTGAAAGTCAAACAGGAAAATAGAGTGCTGATTTGACCGCTTCACATCAAACTACATGAGCCTACGGTGTCAGGAGAAAAGGAACCATGCATTTACCAATGTTCATTTCAGAGAAATTGTACAATGACACATTGGTGATATTCAACAAGAGGTTTTTTTTTCAAAAAAGTTACATATCCAGTTGCAGCGTGTTCAGATGAGTCCGTTAAGGCAGGTTTCGGAGCTCTGCGAGATTTCTGTGATTTTCTGTGATTTTCTGAAACAACACACACTTGTTCAACCCTCTGTAAATAAGTCAGGTCTTAACAGAAACACTTAAAACTCAATATTCTATAAGAGCCTAACGTTCAGATTCCTGTGTCAACCAGAAATGCCTTATAATGGTGTCATAGGGGCTGTTTTGAAGGGTTAAAAAGGTCAGATCTTTCCACAACTTCATATGTGTGACTAGGCAACCCTCATGAACTGTAAATCAGTCATTTATCCCATCAGATGTCAAAGAAAAGCTCTCTCAAACACACACACAGAGAGGACGGAGTGACACAGTGCGGTGCTTAAAGACACAAAGAGCCTGCAATGGCATTACCATTATCTCTAGGCTGAGACGAGTTCAATGAGACGCCCCGCTTGACCGTAGCTTGCTCGGTATGAGCGCAGCGACCGTGAGAAAACTAGGCCCAAAATGAGGCCTGCACCAATATGTCAAGTGCTTATGGGTGACAGTGAGAGAACCATTAGGGTTAGAAGCACAATTCAACCTCAGGAGTCCTCCCGATCTGTGCAAGCCTAACCTTGACCCTGTGGCATTAACCCTTCACAGTGAAAAGAAGGTGTTTAGATCAAACTGTGTGCAATGACTTCTCTCCCCATAGGAATACATTGACAATTCTCCTAAATTCAACCTGAAGTCTATGTGGGTTATGAATGCCTTATGAACCTGTCTTCTATAACAATCCATCAGGCTACTGTGAGGTCTACCTGTGTCGATTCTAAGGTTCCTGGAGCAACCGGAAAATGTTAAAATCACCCTAGAGCTATTGTCATATAAGCAACCTGCAGATAGTGAAAATCACGCAACTCAACCATCTGTCATTCAGTCAATTCTTAAGGTAGAGACTTCATATTCAGGATTCTGTTTATGTCTACCCCAAAGACAACGTGTGTGAAGCAAGAGCTTCCTGTGACAACCGGAAGTTGTTAAAAACAGCCAAGAGCTATTGTCATATGGTCAACCTGCATATAGTGAAAATCACGCAACTCAACCATCTGTTATTCAGTCAATTCTTAAGGTAGAGACTTCTTATTCAGGATTCTGTTTATGTCTAACCCAAAGACAACGTGTGTTGAGTAAGAGCTTCCTGTGACAACCGGAAGTTGTTAAAAACACCCAAGAGCTATTGTCATATGGTCAACCTGCACATAGTGAAAATCACACAACTCAACCCTATGTCATCCAGCCAATTCTTTAGGTAGAGACTTCATATTGAGGATTCTGTATATGCCTACCCCAAAGACAACGTGTGTCTATTCTCTTTGCAAAAAAATCAAAAACACACACACAATTTGGCCATAGGGACATAGTGTGGGGCTTAGAGTCTTATACCGCCTTCAATAGTTACTTTTGTTCAAACGATTCAAGAACCGTCAGACCTAGAGCTCCGAAATTTTAGAAACCTGTTCTAGAGCTCAAGTCGATAGTGCACGGTGATTTATGGGGCTCTAGAAGGTTCTCTGACCGAGAAACCGCCTCGTACATTTGCAATATTTTCAATTCATTTTGAATATCACGGACATGGCGACATGTAGAAATGTCCCAGAGTCGCAAGACTAGGTGCATTGAAACCGCCTCGGCCCATAGAGATGGACTCCAATGTCTCTGTCCGATAGCTTATTCAGGGACCCCGTAGTAACGCCCTGAAAAAGTGGATTTTCAGCACCAATTAAGGCCATTGCTCGAGCACCGAATGACCTATCGAGCCGAAACGTGGGATTCGAGGTCGCCTCACATAGGCCTACACATAATGTCAGAGCTGGACCCGCAGCTATAACGTAACTATGTGTTTTATGTTTTTTTATGGTTAAAATTGAAAGCACTGTGAATTATGGGCCTTCTCTGACATATGTGATAGTTGGCTTCTATACGAGTTGGAAAAAGTGGATTTGGTGTCAGATGCTATCAGTTTGGTGTCAGAATGACAACTAATTGACTGATGGACGCTGACTGTTGGGTGACGAGCAATGGAGATTAACCACAGTCACGGCCCGGCCATCCCGAGTTCATCGGGCCAGTCAATTATGCATTTCTGCAGGATTTTTGAGCATGCCTAAATTTGTGATGCTAAATGCCCATTAAATCATATTGCAAACGTAACGCGCTATATTGCAAACGTAACGTGCGTTTGCAATATGATTCAACAGCAGAAAATATCACCAAAGTTGACATGATGAAATCAACACAATGAGCGACAGAGAGGAACCACAGTCACTGCCCGGCCATCCCAAGTTCATCAGGCCAGTCAATTATGCATTTCTACAGTATTTTTGAGCATGCCTAAATTTGTGATGCTAAATGCCCATTAAATCATATTGCAAACGTAACGCGAAATATTGCAAACGTAACGTGCGTTTGCAATATGACTCAACAGCAAAAAATATCACCAAAGTTGTCATGATGAAATCAACACAATGAGCGATAGAGAGGAACCACAGTCACTGCGCGGCCATCCCCAGTTCATCGGGACAGTTAATTTTGAATTTCTGTAGTGTTTTTGAGCATGCCAAATTCGTGATGTTGAGGCCCATTGAATCATATTGCAAATGCGCATCCGTGGACATGGTGACCCGAAATGGGTTACCAGGAGTAATTTTTTAGAATGGTTTTAAATGCCTTTAGGGTGGTGCAAGGGGTGCACGGTTGGGTAGGGAGCACCTTCCATCAGTGCCCATCCAGTATAAGGCGCCCCTAGTCATTTTGGACATTTTTCAAAAAATCGCTAAAAATCGACAGTCCCACTTCTCTCATGTCACCATCAAGTCATGGAGAGGAACCACAGTCACTGCCCGGCCATCCCCAGTTCATCGGGACAGTCAATTTTGCATATCTTTAGTGTTTTTGAGCATGCCAAATTCGTGATGTTGAGGCCCATTGAATCATATTGCAAATGCGCATCCGTGGACATGGTGACCCGAAATGGGTTACCAGGAGTAATTTTTTAGAATGGTTTTAAATGCCTTTAGGGTGGTGCAAGGGGTGCACGGTTGGGTAGGGAGCACCTTCCATCAGTGCCCATCCAGTATAAGGCGCCCCTAGTCATTTTGGACATTTTTCAAAAAAATCGCAAAAAATCGACAGTCCCACTTCTCTCATGTCACCATCAAGTCATGGAGAGGAACCACAGTCACTGCCCGGCCATCCCCAGTTCATCGGGACAGTCAATTTTGCATATCTTTAGTGTTTTTGAGCATGCCAAATTTGTGATGTTGAGGCCCATTGAATCATATTGCAAATGCGCATCCGTGGACATGGTGACCCGAAATGGGTTACCAGGAGTAATTTTTTAGAATGGTTTTAAATGCCTTTAGGGTGGTGCAAGGGGTCCACGGTTGGGTAGGGAGCACCTTCCATCAGTGCCCATCCAGTATGGGGCGCACCTAGTCATTTTGGACATTTTTCAAAAAATCACAAAAAAAACTCACCATCAAGCCATGGAGAGGAACCACAGTCACTGCACGGCCATCCCCAGTTCATCGGGACAGTCAATTATGCATTTCTGCAGTGGTTTTGAGCATGCCAAAGTTGTGATGCTAAATGCCCATTGAATCATATTGCAAATGCGCATCCGTGTATTTGTAATATGATTCAACAGCAAAAAATGTCACCAAAGTTGACATGATGAAATCAACACAACGAGCGATGGAGAGGAACCACAGTCACTGCACGGCATCCCCAGTTCATCGGGACAGTCAATTATGCATTTCTGCAGTGGTTTTGAGCATGCCAAAGTTGTGATGCTAAATGCTAATTGAATCATATTGCAAATGCGCATCCGTGTATTTGCAATATGATTCAACAGCAAAAAATATCACCAAAGGTGACATGATGAAATCAACACAACGAGCGATGGAGAGGAACCAGGAGCGTTCCTGAGGTCCTCCCGATCTGTGCAAGCCAACCTTGACCCTGTGGCATTAACCCTTCACAGTGAAAAGAAGGTGTTTAGATCAAACTGTGTGCAATGACTTCTCTCCCCATAGGAACACATAGACTATTCTCCAAAATTCAACCTGAAGCCTATGTGGGTTATGAATGCCTTATGAACCTGTCTTCTACAACAATCCATCAGGCTACTGTGAGGTCTACCTGTGTCGATTCTAAGGTTCCTGTGACAACTGGAAGTGGTTAAAAACACCCAAGAGCTATCGTCATATAACCTGCACATAGTGAAAATCACGCAACTCAACCATCTGTTACTAAGTCAATTCTTAAGGTAGAGACTTCTTATTCAGGATTCTGTTTCTGTCTACCTCAAAGACAACGTGTGTGAAGCAAGAGCTTCCTGTGACAACCGAAAGTTGTTAAAAACACCCAAAAGCTATTGTCATATTACGTGCGCATAGTGAAAATCACGCAACTCAACCATCTGTTACTCAGTCAATTCTTAAGGTAGAGACTTCTTATTCAGGATTCTGTTTATTTCTACCCCAAAGACAACGTGTGTGAAGCAAGAGCTTCCTGTGACAACCGGAAGTGGTTAAAATCACCCAAGAGCTATTGTCATATTGCCACCTGCAGATAGTGAAAATCACGCAACTCAACCATCTGTTACTCAGTCAATTCTTAAGGTAGAGACTTCTTATTCAGGATTCTGTTTATGTCTACCCGAAAGACAACGTGTGTTGAGTAAGAACTTCCTGTGACAACGGGAAGTGGTTAAAACAGCCTAGAGCTATTGTCATATGGTCAACCTGCATAGAGTGAAAATCACGCAACTCAACCATCTGTTACTCAGTCAATTCTTAAGGTAGAGACTTCTTATTCAGGATTCTGTTTATGTCTACCCCAAAGACAACGTGTGTGCAGCAAGAGCTTCCTGTGACAACCGGAAGTGGTTAAAAATAGCCTAGAGCTATTGTCATATTGCCACCTGCAGATAGTGAAAATCACGCAACTCAACCATCTGTTATTCAGTCAATTCTTAAGGTAGAGACTTCTTATTCAGGATTCTGTTTATGTCTACCCCAAAGACAACGTGTGTGAAGCAAGAGCTTCCTGTGACAACCGGAAGTGGTTAAAATCACCCAAGAGCTATTGTCATATTACGTGCGCATAGTGAAAATCACGCAACTCAACCATCTGTTACTCAGTCAATTCTTAAGGTAGGGACTTCTTATTCAGGATTCTGTTTATGTCTACCCCAAAGACAACGTGTGTGAAGCAAGAGCTTCCTGTGACAACCGGAAGTGGTTAAAATCACCCAAGAGCTATTGTCATATTACGTGCGCATAGTGAAAATCACGCAACTCAACCATCTGTTACTCAGTCAATTCTTAAGGTAGAGACTTCTTATTCAGGATTCTGTTTATGTCTACCCCAAAGACAACGTGTGTTGAGTAAGAACTTCCTGTGACAACGGGAAGTGGTTAAAACGGCCTAGAGCTATTGTCATATGGACAACCTGCATATAGTGAAAATCACGCAACTCAACCATCTGTCATTCAGTCAATTCTTAAGGTAGAGGCTTCTTATTCAGGATTCTGTTTATGTCTACCCCAAAGACAACGTGTGTGAAGCAAGAGCTTCCTGTGACAACCGGAAGTGGTTAAAAACACCCAAGAGCTATTGTCATATTGCCACCTGCAGATAGTGAAAATCACGCAACTCAACCATCTGTTACTCAGTCAATTCTTAAGGTAGAGACTTCTTATTCAGGATTATGTTTATGTCTACCCCAAAGACAACGTGTGTGAAGCAAGAGCTTCCTGTGACAACCGGAAGTGGTTAAAAACACCCAAGAGCTATTGTCATATTACGTGCACATAGTGAAAATCACGCAACTCAACCATCTGTTACTCAGTCAATTCTTAAGGTAGAGACTTCTTATTCAGGATTATGTTTATGTCTACCCCAAAGACAACGTGTGTTGAGTAAGAACTTCCTGTGACAACGGGAAGTGGTTAAAACAGCCTAGAGCTATTGTCATATGGACAACCTGCATATAGTGAAAATCACGCAACTCAACCATCTGTCATTCCGTCAATTCTTAAGGTAGAGGCTTCTTATTCAGGATTCTGTTTATGTCTACCCCAAAGACAACGTGTGTGAAGCAAGAGCTTCCTGTGACAACCGGAAGTGGTTAAAAATAGCCTAGAGCTATTGTCATATTGCCACCTGCAGATAGTGAAAATCACGCAACTCAACCATCTGTTACTCAGTCAATTCTTAAGGTAGAGACTTCTTATTCAGGATTCTGTTTATGTCTACTCCAAAGACAACGTGTGTGAAGCAAGAGCTTCCTGTGACAACCGGAAGTGGTTAAAATCACCCAAGAGCTATTGTCATATTGCCACCTGCAGATAGTGAAAATAACGCAACTCAACCATCTGTTATTCAGTCAATTCTTAAGGTAGAGACTTCTTATTCAGGATTCTGTTTATGTCTACCCCAAAGACAACGTGTGTGAAGCAAGAGCTTCCTGTGACAACCGGAAGTGGTTAAAATCACCCAAGAGCTATTGTCATATTACGTGCGCATAGTGAAAATCACGCAACTCAACCATCTGTTACTCAGTCAATTCTTAAGGTAGAGACTTCTTATTCAGGATTCTGTTTATGTCTACCCCAAAGACAACGTGTGTGAAGCAAGAGCTTCCTGTGACAACCGGAAGTGGTTAAAATCACCCAAGAGCTATTGTCATATTACGTGCGCATAGTGAAAATCACGCAACTCAACCATCTGTTACTCAGTCAATTCTTAAGGTAGAGACTTCTTATTCAGGATTCTGTTTATGTCTACCCCAAAGACAACGTGTGTTGAGTAAGAACTTCCTGTAACAACGGGAAGTGGTTAAAAAAGGCTAGAGCTATTGTCATATGGTCAACCTGCATATAGTGAAAATCACACAACTCAACCATCTGTCATTCAGTCAATTCTTAAGGTAGAGGCTTCTTATTCAGGATTCTGTTTATGTCTACCCCAAAGACAACGTGTGTGAAGAAAGAGCTTCCTGTGACAACGGGAAGTGGTTATAAACAACCAAGAGCTATTGTCATATTACGTGCGCATAGTGAAAACCACGCAACTCAACCATCGGTTACTCAGTCAATTCTTAAGGTAGAGACTTCTTATTCAGGATTCTGTTTATGTCTACCCCAAAGACAACGTGTGTTGAGTAAGAACTTCCTGTGACAACGGGAAGTGGTTAAAACAGCCTAGAGCTATTGTCATATGGACAACCTGCATATAGTGAAAATCACGCAACTCAACCATCTGTCATTCAGTCAATTCTTAAGGTAGAGGCTTCTTATTCAGGATTCTGTTTATGTCTACCCCAAAGACAACGTGTGTGAAGCAAGAGCTTCCTGTGACAACCGGAAGTGGTTAAAAACACCCAAGAGCTATTGTCATATTGCCACCTGCAGATAGTGAAAATCACGCAACTCAACCATCTGTTACTCAGTCAATTCTTAAGGTAGAGACTTCTTATTCAGGATTATGTTTATGTCTACCCCAAAGACAACGTGTGTGAAGCAAGAGCTTCCTGTGACAACCGGAAGTGGTTAAAAACACCCAAGAGCTATTGTCATATTACGTGCACATAGTGAAAATCACGCAACTCAACCATCTGTTACTCAGTCAATTCTTAAGGTAGAGACTTCTTATTCAGGGTTCTGTTTATGTCTACCCCAAAGACAACGTGTGTTGAGTAAGAACTTCCTGTGACAACGGGAAGTGGTTTAAAACAGCCTAGAGCTATTGTCATATGGACAACCTGCATATAGTGAAAATCACGCAACTCAACCATCTGTCATTCAGTCAATTCTTAAGGTAGAGGCTTCTTATTCAGGATTCTGTTTATGTCTACCCCAAAGACAACGTGTGTGAAGCAAGAGCTTCCTGTGACAACCGGAAGTGGTTAAAAATAGCCTAGAGCTATTGTCATATTGCCACCTGCAGATAGTGAAAATCACGCAACTCAACCATCTGTTACTCAGTCAATTCTTAAGGTAGAGACTTCTTATTCAGGATTCTGTTTATGTCTACCCCAAAGACAACGTGTGTTGAGTAAGAACTTCCTGTGACAACGGGAAGTGGTTAAAACAGCCTAGAGCTATTGTCATATGGACAACCTGCATATAGTGAAAATCACGCAACTCAACCATCTGTCATTCAGTCAATTCTTAAGGTAGAGGCTTCTTATTCAGGATTCTGTTTATGTCTACCCCAAAGACAACGTGTGTGAAGCAAGAGCTTCCTGTGACAACCGGAAGTGGTTAAAACACCCAAGAGCTATTGTCATATTGCCACCTGCAGATAGTGAAAATCACGCAACTCAACCATCTGTTACTCAGTCAATTCTTAAGGTAGAGACTTCTTATTCAGGATTATGTTTATGTCTACCCCAAAGACAACGTGTGTGAAGCAAGAGCTTCCTGTGACAACCGGAAGTGGTTAAAAACACCAAGAGCTATTGCATATTACGTGCACATAGTGAAAATCACGCAACTCAACC